>NW_026294606.1:59342284-59569784 GCF_007827085.1 Peromyscus californicus insignis
GCAGGCTGGCTTTACCCTCACTGTGTAGCTGAGGGTGGCCGTGAACTCCTGATCCCCCTGGCTTCACCTCCTGAGTGCTAAAATTACAGGTGTGAATGACCACCCCGGCTTGTTTTTGATATTGTTAAATAAACCAAAAAAATTAGACAAGGATCTGTGTATATCTACAGTAGCGATTTCCTGGAGGTTTGTTTCTTAGCTTATTCTTCTGCTGCCACTTGTGGAAGATTCTAGATAGAAAGCTCTTTTATTTATTTATTTGTTTGTTTATTTATTTATTTATTTGCTTACAAATGATAGTGTGTGTGTGCGCGCGTGCGCGTGTGCGTGTACATGTGTGTGTGTGTGCGCGCGCATGCTCACGTGCCTGCTACCATGCACATGTGGAAGTCAGAGGAAAACTTCTGAGAATGTGTCCTAGAGACTGGACTCAACTCGGTAGGCTGACAGATGAGCATGTTCACCTGCTGAGCTACCTTCCTGGTCTCTATCTATTTGTTTCTGAGAGAGGCTTTTTCTGTGTAGTTCAGGCTGGCCTTGAACTCATGTCAATCTTCCTGTCTCAGGCTTCTGAGTGGTGGGATTAAGGGCCACCATCCCCAGCTGCTGAAGATCTTTGGTTGAGAGAAATCTGCTTGCCACCCTCCTACCTCTCTCTGAAGGTCTTTGGAGAATTCTCTTTCCTGTTCCATCCCGACTGCGGGAAGAAAAGGGTTTGCCCTCCCAAAGTCTTCTTGTGGTCCAGATTGACTAAGGCTCTGAGAGTTTCTCAAGGTGGAACATTGGGGTGGTGTGTCCAGTTAACCACTCAAACTGTGGGAGCGTCTAGGGTCAGACGGCCAGCTCCAGGAGACCAAGGGCTGTCTCTGGCTGTGTTGGTCCTGTCCTAATCCTCCTGGGTGCTGGGCACCGACCCGGCCACAGTGGTCACTGCAAGAGTGGACATCAGCCAGCTTGGGTGCTCAGCTGCTGGATGGCGGGAAGAAGTCAGTCTATCATGTCTAAGGGAGCATTTTAATTTCCTAGAAAAATCCTGAGAGGTAGCAAGGACGATTCTCCTCATCCAAATGGGTTTGCTGGGAGGCGGTGAGGGAGGCACAGCTTGGGTTCTGGACTCTAGGTTTCTGCTCTAGGAGTTGGTAGCAGAGGGTTTTCCCTAGGCCACCAGGCCTGGGGGGCAGAAGGGAGTGGCTGGGCACCTCCCTAACCACCCACTCCCTCTTGGAGAAAAAAGGGAGAGGCCGGAGCACCTGCATTTGTGTCTTGCCTCAGGAGAAAAGCCAGAGACACCTGCTGGGACGGCTTCACCCCCCAGAAGCAGGAGGGAGGGCCTATCTCGAGCTGCTGCTTGCCCGCCCCAGGAGGGGAGCTGGGAACCAAAAGCAGGAGGGAGGGGCTATCTCGAGCTGCTGCTTGCCCGCCCCAGGAGGGGAGCCGGGAACCAAAAGATGCTTGCCAAGGTTTAAAGAAGTCAGCTACAGACCTCGGGGTACTAGCTCTTTCCCTGGGGAAACTTTTCCAGGATCTTTTCATTGTTTGATTCAGAGTCTCATGTAGCCCAGGCTGGCCTCAAACTTGCTGGGTAGCCAAGACTTTCATGCTGTGATAACAACCATGCCCAGATGTTGGAGACTCTTTTTTTTCTTTTGGTGCTGGAGATTGAACCAGGGACCTCCCACATGCTAGGCAGATACTTCACCGCTGTCCCTGGTCTGGAATTTCTTGCTCTTTGCAGTAGCCTTACTTAAACAGTGTATTGAGACTAATGCCATTCTTCAAGAAAGGACTCCAGTAGAAAAATCTTACTTTTCATTATTTGGATTTTTGCCTATTGGAATTTTTCCCGTGGTCTAGCCCTGTGGATATTCTTAGTTAGTGGGACAGGGAACAGCAAAAAACAGAGGATCCGTCCAGTTGGCCCTGTTTAAACTTCCCGACCTCCCCCAAAGGCAGCTAACCTACCTGCTGGGGAAAACCCAGGTCACTGGATTGACAAAAATCCCTCATTTCGAACTGTGGTGTTTGGGACTGCCAAGGGATGCTGCATGACCTCCTGGCATTTGATGCCCAACCTAGGCATTTACCCCACCTTGGCTTATCAGACCCAATTAAATGATCTTATTTTCATATTCAAGCTATTAGTTGTTCTCTCTCTCTCTCTCTCTCTCTCTCTCTCTCTCTCTCTCTCTCTCTCTCTCTCTCTGTGTGTGTGTGTGCATGTACACAAACTTAAGTTAACCACGTACCCTCTAATAGTAGCTGTAACAGTAGCTGTGCATCTGAAGGGATCAGGGCAGAGGATGTACCTCCCTTGGTAGAGCACTTGTTTAATATTCACGAGGCCAGGAGTTCCATCTCCAGCACTGCAGAAACTGGGTGTGGTGATGACACCTGTAGACCCAGCGCTCAGGAGGTGGAGGCTTGGAGGAGCACAAGTTCAAGAGTATTTGAGTTTCCCACCCCGTGCTAAAAGTTTGGGGATTTTCAGTGACTCGACAAGGAAGAGGCCAAGCTCAGTTCCTGCAGCCCCTAGTTCTGGCAACCTCCGTCCCCTTCTCAAGAGGGCTGGCCAGCTCCCAGTTATCTGCTAGCGATGGAAAAGGAGCTCCTGGGCGGGCCAACTCATAAATATTTGTGATTGAATACTAAATAGGATATCGAGTTTACAGCCTAAACTACACAGTGCTGAATTAGTTAGTTAAAACCACTTGAAGAATAGACATCCTGTTCAGTGAAGGGAAGAGGGAGAATCTACAGAAGCTTCTAGAAGCCAGAGTCTCCACCACATTGTCTCCTTCTCAGCCAGGCATGGTGGGACACTACTGACATTTCCAGCCCTGAGGAGGTAGAGGCAGGAGAATCATCAGGTGTTCAAGACCAGCCTCAGCTTCACTGCAGGTTCAAAGTCAGCCTGATCTCCACAAGACTCTGTGTCTCACCTTCCCCCACCTACCATCTAAAAAGGATTCTTGTTGTTGGGCACAGTGGTTCAGGCCTACAGTCTCAGCTACTTGGAAGGCTAAGGCTGGAGGATTGCAAGTTCAAGGCCTGTTTGGACTCCTATTATAGTGAGCTCAAGACTACTACACGCTCAAGACTGTTTGGATAACTTAGCATGATTGTCTCAAGCTAAAAATAATGATAAGAGGTGAGGGAATACTAGCATACTCTCCTAGCAGCTATAAGGCCCTATGTTTGATTTCCTACCTCTAAAAAGATCAAAAACAACAACACATGCTAGGGAGGTAGCTCAATTGCTAGAGTTCTAAGGTCTGGGTCTTAGAACTTTGATTCTTAGCATCTGACAAACTTGGTGATTTGTGCATGTATCTTATTAGGGTACCATATGCTTACAATCCAGAACTTGGAAAGTTGAAAAGTAGAATCAAGAGGATCAAAGGTTCGAGATCATCTCCACTAACATAGTGAGTGTGAGGCTAGCTTGGACTACAGGAGACTCAGAGCAACAGCAGCAGCAGCAATAACAAGATGTCTATTTGTGACCAAAGACTCATCCTCTTAATACACACAGAGAGAAAGGCTTCCCTGGGTGCTCGTTCTAGAAGCTAGTGTGGACTCTGGGAAAGAGGCTGCTTGAGACTGAGGTTTCCAGGATAGGAGGAAGTCCTATGAGCTGCAAGAGAGTCCCAAAGGAACCAGGGGCTTCCAGGATACGAGGAAGTCCTGTGAGCTGCAAGAGAGTCCCAAAGGAACCAGGCAGGGTACAAAGCTGGCCAGGATCGGAGTCACCTCTGAAGACTCCTCCTTATCCTTCTCAGAATCTCAGACATCAAAGAGAACTCACAGTAGGAAGGAATTAGATGCCTCACCAGGATCAAATACAGCATGCGGCTCCAGCCCAGGTACCTGTAAGTTATCATCTAGCTGTTATCTGATGCTGGCAAGGGGCAGCTTGGGCTGACTCCCCTGAGAATGACTTGGGGCATTCCCCATGCTGCTCTGGGAATTTATCACTGTGCTGAATGGGCAGCTGGGCTTTTCTGCAACTAATAATTGTCACCATTAGCAAAGGCAGCCACCCCTCCCCATCTCAATGTCCTTTCTCTCCAGTCTTGAGTCTGTACCATCACAGAGGAAAGGGGGCCGCTGATATGGCCCCCAACTCTGACCTGGAGAGATGACTCTATCGGTCCCTCACTCTCGGATGTGGCTTGCCAAGAAGCCGAGATGAAAGTTGCTCGTTTTGAGTGACAGCTTTCAGATGTCCCATTCTCTTGACAGCTTTGGCTGCTCTAGGCTTGTTTTCTTTAAAAAAAAAAAAAAAAGTTAGAAAACACCCACGCGCAGAACAGCAAACAGCAGCCCTCCTTCTTGCTCCTGGCTTTGAACTGGAAGCCGAGCAATCTTCTCTCATAGCTCTCTCATGTTCGAGGATGATTGTGAAACAGACAACTATACCTTATGATTTAAACTCTTGTTTTATTTTTATTTCCAGGACTGGGAATTGAACCCAGGGCCTGATGTATGCGAGTCAAATGCTCTACCACCGAGCTACACCCGACAGCCCTGTCTTTACTTCTTATTTTGAGACAGGGTGCCCACTTGCCTTCAACTCACTCTGCAGCCCACGGTGGTCCTAAGCTTGTGGTCTGCCCATGTCAGCCTCCAAGTGGCTGGGGTTTCAGGTCCACGCCACCAGTTCACCATAGTTTTGTACTGTCTTGGGGAATGTTTTCCAAAGTCCCAGGTTTTAGGAGTGGCAGGTAGATCTTCTTCTCTATGATGGGAGGCACGTGGTGTGGAAACCCCAGTCAGGGGAAGCCTTGGGAAAGTATTATGGGGTGTGTGCTATCTTTTTAGTGGGTTTGTGATCAGATTTAAGTGGCAAAGCACCAGTATCTCAAGTCCTTTGAATATTGCTGCTTCCTCCTCACCATGTATGCAGCAAATGCTGTTAGGAAAGTATTTGGTCATTCTCTGCTCGCTCCCTTAGTTCTGATCATCATTGGGAACTATTGGTTCCCTGAGTTCAGAGGGAGGCTGTGGCTGGCTGTCTTGGCCCTGTATCACACCTGGGAACTGGTGAACTGGTTTGTTAAAGTGTAGAGTGTTTTGGTGTCAGACGGCTGTTCCGCTTGCCAATGAGGTGAGCTCGGGCCAGTCATTTGATCGTATTTAGTCCCACTTTCTTCTGCTGAAAAGGAAGACAAGCCATCTCCTGGGGGGTGTTGAGAAGCCGGGAGGCCATGCTGTGCGGAGGTATTGGTGTGGTGCCTAGCATTTGGAAAGTGCTCAGTAATGAGTAGCTGAACCCCTAATCCCCACTCCCACCTCCATTGTGTGAGCTCTGAGCTCTCCTGGGAGAGATTCTGTTGGCTGGAGGCTGGCATTAGCTTGCTCACAGTGCTGAGCACATTGAGTGTGTCTATCAGTGTGACTGTGGAGCCGGAGGAGTGGTTGATGATTGCCCATGCTTCTCTTTTTATTTTCAGTTTTTTACCTTTCTCTCACATTCCACGAAACTTGGTACATCAGTTTTGTTTTGTTTTCATGGGCAAACGAGGTTAACACAAAAACTTGGGCCGGTTATCTGAGTACTCGGGACGTCAAGGAAGGAGGATCATGAGTTCAAGACCATCTTGGACCACACAGTGAGTTCTGAAGTGAGATCCTGGTGTGTGTGAGTGTTTGTGTATGTGTGTGTGTGTGTGTGTGTGTGTGTGATAGATAGATAGATAGATAGATAGATAGATAGATAGATAGATAGATAGAGCAGACAGACAGAGACAGACAGAAGGGAGGTGACAAGTGTGAGCCAGAGAGAAAAGAGAGCAAATGACAGGGGGAGGTTGAACTATAATAGTTTCTAGAAGATAGGTATTAGAGGAAGGAGGAGAGAGAGAGAGAGAGAGAGAGAGAGAGAGAGAGAGAGAGAGAGAGAGAGAGAGAGAATGAGAATGAATATACAGGCTGTGGTTTATGACTGTAATTCAAGTATTCAGGAGGTTGAGCCAAGAGGATTGCTGTGAGTTTGAGGCCAGCCTGGTCTGTACAGTGACATCCAGGCCAGCCCAGGCAGCAGAGTGTGATTCTGTCTCCCTCACTAAAATCAAAGTCCTCCTAGACACAAAACTCAATACATAATTAAAGAAATAAATCAAAATAATTTATTATTATTTTCTTTAAAAAAGAAAAACAAGCAGACAGCAACAACAGCAACAAATTTGGGCTGTCGAGATGAGGTGAGGGAGCTTGCTGCTAAGCCCAAAGACCCGAGTTCAATCCCTGGGACCCACACCACGGTGGAAAGAAGAACCGATTTCTCCAGGTTGTCTTCTGACCTCCACACATGTTCTGTGGCATACATATACCCACATGCACATACATGATACATAAATAAACATTAGCAAATTAATTAAAAACTCAATTTTAGCTAGGTATAGTTCAAGACCAGTCTGGGCTACGATAATGAGAGCCTGTCTCAAAACATCAGAACCAACCAAGCAACCAGCACCAACGAAGCCTCACAAAGCTAAGTTGTAAGTTTTGTCTAGTTCTTGAAGGACATAGACAGATATGTACTTAAATAGAAATGCAGAAACGCTAGGACTGAGGAGAACGGGCAGTTCCTTGCTTGGAGCATCCCCTGCCCTCAATTCCTGCCTTTGGGGACCCCACTCCAACTTCTGAACTGTTTCTTAGTTACCTTCATATTCCCACTGTGTTTATAAGCCCATTCCTTGGTTCACTTAACTACATGGTGGGCTTTTCCCTAGGATTACAGTGTCCAGTTTGAGCAAATAAAGATACAGAACATGCTAGGCCCGGTGACACACAATAGTGATCCCAGTGCGGTAGGTTGAGGCAAGAGGATTGTAAGTTCAAAGCCAGCCTGGATTGCATAGTTAGTTCTAGGCCTGCCTGGGCTACAGAGCCAAATTTGGTCTCAAAAATAAAAAAAAACCACTAGGTGAAGTAGAACTGTGATCCTAGGTGAAGTGTCTGTAATCCTAGCACTGGGAGGTGGAGGCAGGGGGATCAGGACATGAACCATTTTGTGTTTCAAGAAAATCTTGGTACATGTGTGTGATCCCAACACCTGGGGTGCAGAGGAAGGAGGGTGGCACACTAGTTTATGGTTCAAAGCCAACTATTTCCTTTCTCTCTCTCTCTCTCTCTCTCTCTCTCTCTCTCTCTCATACACACACACACACACATACACATACACACACAAATAACAACAAACAAACAAATTCAAAACAAGCAAAAATATCAGTTATTTAGTATGCATGACCATATCATCAGTAATAAAAAAAAGGAGGGGCATTGTAATGCAAATATTCATGATTTTATTCTTTCCTGGTATTTGTTTGGAAACAAAGTTAGATTGTTTTGTAATAGGCAGACTTTAATTTTATTCTGGTATATGTTTTGTTTTCAACCTTGTTGATAATTATTTTGGGATGAATTTAATGCGGCTTCCTATGGTGTTACAAACGCAAGTGCTTATAACTTGTACATGCTAACTGTTTACTATTCATTCATTTCATAGTTTTTCCTTCCTTTTCTCTCCCTGAACCCAAGTCTAGACAGGCACTCTACCACAGAGCTAACATTTCCAGCTCCAAGATTCACCCTTCCTCTTCCCACTGTTTCTCCTCCTCTCTTCCTTTCTTTTTCTCGCTGTGTATTTCTGTCTGGACTTGAACTCACGATGTAGACCTAGTCGGCCTCGAACTGCAGTAATATTCCTGCTTTGCCTTCTTAGAGCTGGCATCACAGGCACGCACCTCCGGGCCCTCTCAACTCTTCCTTGACGTGCACAATCTATCTTCTCTCTTTTAAAGCATGGGAACCATGGACTCTACGGGATGTAGATTGAGTTTCTCATTGTTTAGGATTCCCCATCTTGCCAAGAAACTTTCTCTAAAAGTTGCCTGATTCTGAGAGCAGAAAGCTGTCTTACTTAAAAGTCAATAAACATCACTTCCTCAGTTTGGCCTGTCTTTTGTCAGATTCCTAACTCTTTCCTCCCTTTTATCTTTGCCTCCTGTCATGCTAAGTATGGAATGTGCTCACTACACCTTCCCAACAACCCCAACCCTGTTGTCCCTACAGACCTGGAGCAAGTGAGACCCTTCCAGATGTGTCCTTGGGATCCACCACTGCCACTCTTCCTGTGCTGTGATCACAGCCATAGGGAACAGAGAGGCACACTCATCTTTATGATAACCTTGTGTTATGGGTGCTAGAGATACGCTGCTCATTGGTAAAGTGCTCGCTGCTGTTAACACGGGGACCTGAGTTTGATCGACAGCACCCATGGTAAAAAACAAAAAAACACAAAAAAACCAAAAACAACAACAACAACAACAAAAAAAAAAACCCAGAAATGTACTGCACGCTTGTGATCTCAGAGCTGGGGAGGCAGACACTGAATTCTTGGGGCATTTAGTGAATCAGTGAGCCCCAGGTCCCAGACAGAGACCCTATCTGTGGGAGCTTGGAAACTGGCTCTGCTAGTACAGGACACCAAGCCTGATGACCTGAGTTCAAACCCTGGGAACCACACAGCAGAAGGAAAGAATCTCCACATGAGTGCCGTGGCGATTCACAGACAGGGAAGGAGTCTCTCTCTCTCCGTCTCTGTCTCTCTGTCTCTGTCTCTGTCTCTGTCTCTCTCTCTTCAGGCAAGTCTCCCCTTCTTCCTTTCTGCTGCGTTTCTTTTTTGTCTCTGGTGAAGCTGAGCTCAACTTGAGCCTGGAGAATTACAAAAGTATGGGATGAGGGAATTCAAGTCGTCTCTCAAAAGTAGTTTTGTGGGGAGACCTACTTGCGCATTTGGGAAACATTCCCACAGCAGCACCCACAGCAGGGGGTGTGGTGAGAGGTAGTGACCTAAACACAGAGTCAGGCACCTGTCACTTTAGAGTCTGGCCCAAGAGCTGACTCTGGCATGTAGCAGCTAACTCAACACTTGCCTCAGTTTCTCTACCTGTTAAGTGAGAATTATAACTGTATTCACCGGGCCGGGGGCTGTGCCTTAATTAGTTAATGGCTGTAAAAGTCTTTGAAGAGGCTCATAGGAACAGCAGTTTGAGGGTTAATGTTGTTATTATGGGAACCAAGCATCAGGCTGCCAGCGCTCCAGGGACTAACTATGGGTTTGGAGTCACTGGTCCACATCTGCAGAGACCGCCTCCAAACACGAGAGCCCTCGGGAAGACTGGCATATGATGGCACCTGGTTTAGACAGTGATCATCAACAAGCTACAGCTCTTTCATCTCTAGAACAAGTACTGCTGAGTCGTGGCAAGTGCCAAGGACGGGAGGTGGAGACAGGGAGCAGGCAGATAGCTGGGAATGGACAGGGGAAGAAGACTTTGATGTTCGATGATTGCAATCATCATTCAGCAGGAGCTTATGCAATGCTGGGGTGCTAGAGGAACAAGGCACAGTTTCTGCCCTCCAGGATTTTATAGTCTGTCCTGATGTCATAGGCACAAACACCTACTGTAGTGAATAAATAAATAAATACTAAAAAGACAAGGACAGATGGCTTTTGAAAGTAGGAAATTTCTGAGATCCAAGACTATATTCCCCATCATGGATGGTGTTGACCTTGAATCTTAGGAACAATTATTTTTCAGTAGTTTTGTTTCTGAATTTTGTTTCCATTTTTTCAAGAAAAGAAGTTTGTTTCTTATTGTAAAAGTCACAGATTTTTTTTAATAATTAAAAAAAATGTACAAAGCCAGGTGTGGTAGTGCATACCAATAATTCCAGCATTTGGGATGCAGAGGCAGGAGGATCAGGAATTTAAGGTCAACCTGGGCTACACAAGACTGTCTCCACAAAACTAAAACAATAAGAAAGTACGAGGGCAGGCCACCGTGGTGTGTGCCTGTCCTTCCTGCTACCCTGGAGGCCGACTCAGGATGGTGACTTGAGCCCTGGATTTGGAGACCAGGTTGAGGAATGCCGCAAGACTCCAGTCTCGGAGACAGTGACCTGCACCAGGCACGGTGGGACAGACCTGATATTCCAGCCTTTGTGAGGTGGAGGATGGGGACCAAAAAGTCCAGAGTCGTTCTTTGCTACATGAGTTTAAAGTCAGCCTGGGCTGCACGAAAACCCATCTCAAACAAATCAATATAAACAAACTCAACAAGCAACAAGAAGACGAGTGGATGGAAAGCACAGGGGGGAAAGAAAGAAGAAGAAAAAGAAAAGACCAAATCACCTACAATTCTGTTTCCCTGAGCTTTGTCCACATTTTCAGTTTTCGTTTCCTCCTGAGATCATATATGTGAGCATAAACAGATTTCTTGGGGACAGCAGGAGAGGCTGTCCCAGCTTCCCCGGAAGCAGGAAGTGCTCCCCCCTGGGGACATGCCTGTCCTTTGGCCTGTGCAAAGAGAAGGGTGGGTGGGAGAAGAGCAGGCCTCTGGAGGCTTCAGCTGTCCTGCCTGGGGCTCCTCTGGCTACCGGCAGGGTGGTGTTGTTCTCACCTCTTTCTTCACCCCGGGGCGGCTAATTCTCTCCTCATTTGCCAGTGGAATGTTCTCTGCAGTGATGCCTGTGCTCTGGATTCACCTGGAGAAGCCCCTTGGGTCAGCTTGCCACCAACATGGTGAGACCTTGGTGCTTCCTTTTCCGGTGTGCACATCAGAGAAGCCCCAGATCTCGCCTCAGTCCTATCCCTCGCTGGCTCTGGAAGTGAAATCCTCTCGGCTTGATTTGTGTTTCTGGCACCAGCCAGATAAACAAGCTCACTCCACTTTTCTCCCAGTCTGTTCATTTTGCTCAGATGATTTCCTCTCTTTTATTTCTCATCCTTTGTTCTTGTCTTTTCAGGAAGGTACTGTGCCCCTTTCCAGTAATCTATCTCCAACATTTAGCTATTTATATATGAATCTCTGTAAATTCTGAACCTCTCATTCCAGGGACTACTGTGTGTCAGAAGTTGAGGTAGATAGATGTTTCCAGAAAACAACAACAATAATAACAACAGCAAAACAACAACAGCACAACAACAACAACAACAAACAACTTTATTTGAGATAGGCTTTCATGTAGCCTAGGCTAGCATTCAACTCAATGACTAGTTGAGGTTGGCTTGGATCTCCTAATCCTTCTGCCTCTACCTTCTAAATGCTGGAATTACCAACATGTACCAGCAGTTGTTCAGGATAACTACTAAGGTGACCTTTAGGGCATCAGAGTTGTTGTTAGTGACGAATGAGTTCTTATAAATAAATGTATTGACAAACTCTGTACACACAAACGTACCTTATTCTTATCTTTTGTCCTGATGGGAACCTAACTCAGGGCCTTGCACATGCTGAGCATGCTCTCCACCACCGGGCAACTCCTCTACCACACTACTGTATTATTTCAACTGACGTTTATTTCTACCAAATATCCCTATTACACTTCTCCTGACAGACTGAAAAACCACCGAGCACGGGGGACCTGTCACTGTTACTGTCATCCTCCATCGTCTGCCCTCTTTTGTTCTCCTTGTTCAGATTAATTTCTTTTTATGTGGATTAGTATTTTGCCTGCATGTATATATGAGCAGCACATGTATGCCTGGTGCTGATAGAGGTCAGAAGAAGATGTCCAATCCCCTGCCTGGAGTAATACATGTGAGCTACCACGTGAGTGCTGAGAACCGAACCCAGGTCCTTTTCAGGAACAGCGTCTGCACTTAACTGCTGAGTTATCTATTCTGCCCCACCTGTCTTTTTATTATTGAAACTTTAGTGTTTTCACACAATGTTCAGTGCATTTATTTCCTTCCATTCTTATATAGGGGACGTTTTTATCATTACTCTGTGTGTGTGTGTGTGTGTGTGTGTGTGTGTGTGTGTGTGTGTGTGTGTGTATGCGTGTTGTTGTTGCTGGGGATGGAACTCAGGGCTTCAAACATGCTAGACAAACACTTTACTGTACATTAACTCTGGAATCTTAGGAATCCCTTGGTCTAGCCTTACCATTGTTTAGATGAGGAAGGACCTTTTAGAAATGAATACCTCTTTTGAGTTCCACCGCAAAATGTTCATCCTCCCTAAGACTGAAGTGTTCATCCTCCCTAAGACTGAAGTGTTCATCCTCCCTAAGACTGAAGTGTTCATCCTCCCTAAGACTGAAATGTTCATCCTCCCTAAGACTGAAGTCCAATATTTCGGATCCCTAGCCTAGTGTTCTTGATGCTAGGCTACTCTACACTCTGCTCCCTGCTGGGAATCTGCCTGACCCCGACCACACTGCACGGGGTCACTGAAAATATGTCTGTGAAAGTTGAGTCTCCATCCTAATTACTTTTAGTCATTGTTCTGTGTTCCGAGAAGTCCCTTTAAAGTGAGATGGTGTAACAAATAACGACCTCTTTCCATTTAATGATATGATCCTCTGACCCATTATTTTTAATAATAGACAGTCACATAGAGATAAGATATCACCCACGTACAGGCAACACTTGCTTTCCTGGCTTTTCTTTCTTCTAGGACCCCCAAAATTGTGACGTCCGTGAGATCCCCAAGGATGAGTCTTCCTGGGGGACCCTGCTTTGAAATCCTGGACTCCAGGGAGGACAGTTACCTTGGAGCTTCCTTTAGGTCTTCCTCCTTCTCTTTTTCTTTGGATGCTGTTTGATTTGGGAGGGAGTGTGTTGTTTACCAAGATAGACATTATTAGTGAAAAGACCTTTTCTAGAGTCATCCTTTGGGCTTGGGAGGTGAGAGGTGACAGTTGAGGCATCAGCTGACAGAGTCCTGACTGTCATGGGACAGTCTCCAGTTTGCTTTTTCTTCTTTTACTTCCTTTTACGTAGAAACAATTAACCTCCCCACTCCTTCCATACCAGGAAGGCAAATAAATGGTTTTGAAGGGAGTGTGGGCCTAAATATCCTTCAGCTGGCTTGCTTCATCCAGTACAGCAAGTGCTCTTTTTTCTTGTTTTTTAATTTAATTTTATTTTATAGGGCACATGCTTCTCCCCACCCGAAGCAGCTGTTATCAGTGCATTGGTAATTGCCAAGTCACTTCACGGGTTAATTCCCTTCATTCCTGAAGTTCTTCCCGGTCCTTCCCTTCCCTCTGGCCAGGGGAATGAGTCAGTTCAGGCCCTGGATGAGGAGAACCTTCCTTCTTCCTCCAGCCCTCAAGAACTGGAGCTCTTCCCAGGAGGGCTCCTAGGGAATTGGGATCTGTCTCCCTTGGCCAACACAAGATGGTTCCCAGCAATAGTTTCTAGGGATTGGCACAGACCCTCCCGCCCCCCCCGCCCCCAGAGCCCAGAACTGGAGGAGCTGTAACTTGTGGGGTGTCTAGTTTGTGTACGACACTGCTCAGGACGTTGTGCGTATTTTTGATGTGATGCTTCTGAACAATGGCAGCTGTCAGCTACAAGAGGAAGCTCAGGCCTGAAGAAATGAAGTAATTTGCCCAAAGTCACACAGCATAGCAAACAAGAGACTAAGCTTTTTTGTTTGTTTGTTTGTTTTCGAGACAGGGGTTCCCTGTGTAGTTTTGGTGCCTGTCCTAGATCTTGTCTGTAGACCAGGCCGGCCTCGAACTCACAGAAATCTACCAGGCTCTGACTCCCAAATGCTGGGATTAAAGGTGTGTGCCACCACCGACTGGCGAGACTAAGCTTTAATTCTAGGGCTTTTCTGCTTCTCAACTGAGGCCTCTCATGTTGCCAAGTAGCCATGACTACATGGAGTTGACCAGTCTCCCTGCTATTTAAATGTGTGGGAAGGTCCTCCTTTTGGGGAACAGTGACTTTGAACCCACATTCCCTTGGGGGTGGTGACAAAGCACCACCAGTTCCATCTGTTCAGACTCCAGTGTTCAGTGTCTTGGATTCAAACAAAGACCGCGACCAAGTTCTGACAGATTCTCTGTCCGTCTTCATGTAGAAGATTCACCTCCCTCTTGAGCTTGGCTGACCAGTTAGCATGTCAGGAAGTTTTAAAAACATTTGTTCTACAGCAGACCTTCCCACTTTCCCTTCCTTAATATTTAGTGGCTCTAACTTAGTCACAAGTTTTCAGTGGGCCTGGGTTGTCATGGCAACACTTATTTGGAGGTTCTTGGAGACAAAAAAAATTTTTTTTTCTCTTCTGAAGATATACTGCAAATCCTGCATTGGAAGGGCTGCATAGATCCTTTCATCTAGTAATTCATTCCACACATGAGAAAATAGGAGAGCCGAGGAAGTTAAATGACTCTCTTGAGTGCATAGACAGCAAAAGTAGGTGAGTCCAGGACACCCGGGCCTTCGGGTTGACTGTTAGTCTTCTCGGAGTTTACACTTGCCAGTTTATTGCTTCGGTAGTTTAAATAAATAAGTTTAAAGATTGTTTAAATAAAAAGAAATAAAGGAAGAAAGGAAGAAAGAAAGAAAGAAACCCGTTTTTAGATAGTATTATTAGCTATTACAAACAAAAAAGTCTGACAACGTGCCCCATCTTTCCAATGCTAGCATTGGGTAAGCTGAGGCAGAAGGATCATGAATTCAGGGCAGCCAAGGCAAAACCAGAAAACAATCAAATGAAGACTCCCAACAGAAATTCAACAAACAAGCTGTGGCTAAAACTAGGATTCTAGAAGTTGTCCTGTCCACAAGGCTGACCAGAGAAGGGAGCACTCACAGCAGGGGGTCTGGGACGGGGTGGGAGGAAGTGGGGAAGGTGGGAGGGGGCGAGGAATCTAAGCTCTTGCTGCCTTTGGAAAAACAAATTAATTCTCCATCTCTGAAGGCTCAAATGGTGACTTGCACACAAACCAGATCACTTTCCTCCATTTATAAAAGGGAGAGCTTGGGACGAGATAAGCCAGCCCTGCTCCCAGGGCAATCTGAATAAAATCTGAACTGTCCAGGAGTTCTAGATGACCAGCAGCTGCTCCCCCAACAGTTTGATAACAAGGCTTTTCCTGCCACTAGCATCTTCTGTTGGAGACGACCATCGATCGCCCTGTCGCTGACATAATTTTATTTTTTAAAAATCTGATTTTAGGATGGGTCTTTGTGTTGCTTGGATTCCTCACATAGCCTCCTGTTGGCTCTCCTGTGTTGCCTGAGCATGCTTAGCCAAGGCATGTCAAGTGTGGACTGCTGGCTGAGATGGTCCCCCACTCATCTGTGGTCCTCCAAGTTTCAGCTCAAAACATACAGCAACAGGGTTGGGGATTCAGCTCGGTGGTAGAGCGCTTGCCTAGCAAGCGCAAGGCCCTGGGTTCGGTCCTCAGCTCCGGAAAAAAAAAGAAAGAAAGAAAGAAAAACAACATATAGCCACCTGTGGAAGGATAATCATGTTGTATGTTGACCTCCACCTCCAAGACCTTTTTTTGGTAGGGATCCTGAGATCAAACCCAGGGCCTTACACATGGTATCAATTTGTGTCCTCAGCCCTCTTTTTACCTGTTGAGGAACCTTCTCACTAGGTTGCCCAGGCTGGACTTGACCTCAATCTGTATATCAGGTAGACTTTGAACTTGTGATCCTCTTGCCCTTGCCTCCTGAGCACTGGGATTATAGACCTGAGCCACCAGCATTTAGATTAGGAAAGCATTTTATTGGAATATGAGTCCAAGCCAAATACTCAATACAAGATTCTAATGATTGGCCCCCAGCTCAGGTAATTTTTTAAAAGCATGGAGGGAATGTCAAAGGAGATTTACAAGTGAGGCCTGAGGACCATCTCCTTCCTCTGGATTAGAGTTAGGCTGGTAGGGATTGGAGACAGAGAGCTTATGCTGTGGGATGGTCTGTATGTCAAATGTGTTGCTGATTGGTCAATAAATAAATCACTGATTGGCCCGTGGCCAGGCAGGAAGTATAGGCGGGACAAGGAGGAGAATAGAGCTGGGAAGTGGAAGGCTGAGGCGGAGAGACACTGCCAGCCTCCATGATGACAAACAGCATGTAAAGATGCCGGTAAGCCATGAGCCATGTGGCAAGGTATAGATTAATGGAAATGAATTAATTTAAGCTGTAAGAACAGTTAGCAAGAAGCCTGCCACAGCCATACAGTTTGTAACCAATGTAAGTCTCTGTGTTTACTTGGTCGGGTCTGATGGCTGTGGGACTGGCGGGTGATAGACATTTGTCCTGACTGTGGGCCAGGCAGGAAAACTCAAGCAACAAACTTAGGCCTTTGTCTTGTAGAAGAGTCCACCATGAGCCCAGATTCAACAAGTATGTGTGTGTACCCACACGCACAAGTGTATGTATGCATGAGGAGGCCAGAGGTTGACATTCAATGTCTGCCTCAGTTGTCTGCTCACTTCTTTCTTAAGGCAAAGTCTCTGACTTCACTTCAGTGATTTTGTTAGACTGGCCTGTGAGCTCCAGGGATTATCCCGCCTCTCACTTCCTAGCCCTGAGGAGACAGGTTCACAGGTCTGTACCAGGGCCTTTTCTGTGTGTTGTCAGGGCCTGAGTATGAGTCTTCATGCTTGCACAGGAAGCCCTTTACCAAACCCCACCCCTTAGGTGCTTTTTGCTGAAATTATGGAGACTCAGCAGACCAGGTGGGTAGTTTCCCAGAGTAACTTCTCTGGGTACAAGCTCTTTAGAAAGGGTCCTGTTAGGAGAACAGGCCTGTGGCTTGGTTGGTGAAATTACATTGGAGAGGTTGGTGTAAATGATGGATAAGTTCCATTCTCTATAAAAATCCCTTTGCTAGTCTGATGATTGGCATCTTCAGAGAAATCTGGGAAGATATAATATTTAATTTCTGTTGACTAATGTTTTTATCTGCTGACTTAGCAATTTAATAATTCAGCCTTAACTTGGGATGTTCTTGGGAGTGAGTTTTTAATAACCGTCTATACTTAGTAACAGGAACCATGATGGAGAAATGGAAGAATGAGAAGGAAAAATTGTAAGGTTGCTTGGTATAAGAGAAGTAGAACATAGGACTAACTTCTACCCATACAGATTTGGGGAGATTCCATGGTCTTGACATTCAAGGTGCCTTTGTTCTGAACTCTCTCCCTAAATCTATATATACAGATATTTGAACAAAAGGGAAAATAAGGGACTGTAGATGTGGCTAAGGTGGTAAAGTATTTGAAACCCTGGGTTTGATCCACAGCATCTCATAAACCAGGCATGGTAGAACATGTCTATAATCCTAGACTTGGGAGTGGAGGCCTGATGATCAGAAGTTCAGGGTCAAGGATATCTCCATGCATAAGAGAGCACCTGTTTGTGGAAGCATCAAGTGCTGAGTTTGAATCCCCAGAACCCATGTGAAAGCTGGGCATTGCTTGTGACTCCACCATGGGGTGGTGAGGACAAGTGGGTTCCAGGCACTCCCTAGCCAGCCAGCCTAGCTGAAATGTTGAGCATCACCTTTAGCGAGAGACCTTGTTTCAGAGGAATAAAGTGGAGAATGATAGTGGAAAACACCTGAGCTCTTTCTTTGGTGTTAGCATGCACAGCACAGACTTCTCTTTCTCCAACTAAAATAACAACAACAACAACAACAAAATATTTCAATGTCATCCTCAGTTAGATAAGGAGTTCAGACCTGGATACATGAGACTTTGTCTCCAAAAGGGGTGGAGGTGGGGCAGAGGACGAGGAAGCAATGTCAATACTTGTCAACGATCCATCACTAAGCTATAAAGTAAAAATAACGCCAATCTTGGAGTATGAATGAACTGATTTGATTCTTCTCTGAGGCTTTAGATTACGAAAGTATCTTATTGGAACATAAATCCAAGTCAAATATACAACACAAAATTGAAATGTTTGATAACATATCTATCTCCAATCTACAAGGATCTCAAGATTATCTCAAGTGTTTAAAAATAAATGGAGGGGCTGAAGAGATAACTCAGTAGGTATCTGCAAGCACGAGGGCCCAAGTTCAGTCCCCAGAACCAAGGAAAATATGTGCATGTGATTGCTTATAACCATCCCTGGGTCTCGCTAGCCAACCAGGCTAGCTGCATGTGCAAGCCCCAGGTCCTGATGAAAGACCTTGCCTCAAAACACACTGTGGAGAGCTATCAAGGAAGACATTCAGTATCAAGCCCTGGCTTCTGCACACATGCACTTATGTGCGTGTGTACCATCACATATTTGAATAAACACACACACACACACACACACACACACAGAAATAAAAAATAGATTGAAAAATAAATCATTCAGCCCATCAAAGGTTTAAATTGTTTATTATTTATTTACCTACATATTTAATTTAGTAACCGAATAAATGGAATGAAATGGTTGTTTTGGCTGTAAATTGACTCACTCTGTGGGCCATACCACCTACAGTCAATACTCTAGCATGGATGCATACTACTGAGCAGAAAATTGACATATTTGAAATTATTGCAGGAAAAATACTTGTCTAAAAGTCCACACTAGAGACTCCTGAATTCTCCGTTCTTCTCAAAGCCTTCGGATGAGAGTTCATTATGTGGAGAAAACTCCTTTAGTGAAACATTCAGAATAACAAACATCAATTAGCCTATGTGCTCAGAGGCTGTCTTTCATCTTCAGAGCTGAGAGCGCTCAACAAACACTCATTAATCCTTCCAAACGCTGCAGACAGGATTACCATCATCTTGCAGTGGGAGGGACATGAAGGTGTCGGGGAAACAGATCTTTCATCCAAATCTTTCCCCTCTGTGTGGGATGAGATCATCATCTCAGATGGGCAGTTCCCTAAGCAGAGAACAGGAGACAGAGCTGGACATTTCAAAAAAATGGGTATGGATTGAGCCAGAATTCCTTTGCATAATAAACACTCATGAGTGGGGCTGTGTATGGTGATCCAGGCTTGTAATACTAGCACTTGGAGAGGTAGAGGCAGTTTATGGAGCTAAGGGTCAGCCTCAACTATTTAAGGCCCGTCTCAGCTACATGTTGAGTTTGAGGTTAGCCTAGGCTATATGGAACCTTATATCAAAAACTCAAAATGAAAGCCAGGCAGTGGTGGCACACACCTTTAATCCCAGCACTTGGGAGGCAGAGATAGGCAGATCTTAGTGAGTTCAAGGCCAGCCTGGTCTACATACAGAATGAGTTCCAGGACAGGTTCCAAAGCTACAGAGAAATCTTGTCTCAAAAAAAAAAAAACAAACCAACAAAAAACCCCAAACGAGGGCCTGGAGTTGTAGCTCAGCTGCTGGAGTGTTTGCCTAGCTACAGGATGCCCTGGCTTTGCTCCTTAGCACTGTGTAAACCTGGTGTGCTGGTGTCTGAGTATAATCCCAGCCCTGGGGAGGTAGAGGCAGGAGGATCAGAAATTCAAGGTCATCTATCATCCTCAGGTAAGTAGTAAATTCAAGGTCCACTTAAGATACATGAGATCCTGTCTTGAAAAAAAAAACTGAATTAAAAATATAACACACACACACACACACACACACACACACACAGAGGAGAGAGAGAGAGAGAGAGAGAGAGAGAGAGAGAGAGAGAGAGAGAGAGAGAGAGAATAACAAAAACGAATAAAAATAAAAATGGAACCATGCAGGGTAGAACACCTGTAATCTCAGTATTCATGAGCCTGCAACAAGAGGCCTGTAAATTCCCCATCTGCCTGGATTACTTTGTGAGATGCTGTTTCAAAAAACAAAACAAAACAAAACCCAAACCAACCAACCAACCAACCCAAACCAAACCAAACAAAACCTAAAAATACAACAAAAAAACACAAATCACTTTTCCAACATTTTACTTGACCTAATGTTAAGCACTCTGAGGACATCTGCATGTTTTCTGAGATGGACATAATTCATAGTGAATATGTTTCTTTCACAGGCTTTACCCGCCTCAGTTATTGTCACAATGGAGATATAGACAACGCAGATACAATATTGGCTCAAACTTTTCTTTGGAGCCATTAGTGAATATGGAATAGTCTCTGAAAACATTTGTGTGTTCAGAATGAGGTCACCAATTCTCAGGGAAAGAAGCTTTTTCATTAAAGTGTTTCATCATGCTTTGATTTAGAAACTTTGTGTGTGTGTGTGTTATTCACCTGTGGGTGTTCACATGATTTGGGTGTGTGTGGAAGGCCCGGAACCACCCATCTCTACTGTCTAAGCACTGTGTGCTCCACCATGCCTGGCTTTTTAACATGGGGTCTGGGGATTGAACTCGGGTCCTTATGCTGGTAAAGCAGACACTTTCCTGCCTGAGCCATCTTCCCAGTCCTTGCTGTTTATTTGAGACAAGGTCTTCTGTGTGACCTAGGCTGGCCAGTACTCACTCTAGCAACCCTGCCTCAGCTTCTCGAATGCTGAGATTATAGGCACCCAGCAGACCCACTTTAGGAAAGCCTGCTAACAGGCTTGAGTACGGCTGCGGGTAGTCTTATGCATGCCTTGCTTTTGCCGTACTCAGTTAAAATTGCCTTTTGATTCTCATCTTTTGGAAAAAGGAGGCAAAGAGCCAAACTGCCTGACAAGAGTGGACTTGGATTAGCTACTGAGGCAGAATTTCTCTGTGGCTTTCTGAGGCTCTGAAAGACAGGATCACCCGGAGGTCAGCTGGAGCCTCAGGCGAAAAGAAGGAACCGTATTTCCTTATTTTGGTGAATGGCACTCTGAACCACCCTGCTTCCCAAACCAGTGGCTGGCAGGTGTCCACGATTCCTCCTTGTTCACCTCTAATTGGTCATAAAATCCTGTTGATATTACCTGGAGAACTCTCCTCGTGGCAGTAGTTCAAGCCTTCATCATTTTTTTTTTTCAGCCAGCATTTTTTTTTTTTTTTAATTTTGCCACAATGCCCTAATAAGTTGCTCTGCCTCTCAGTTTTGTCCACCTCAGTAATCTCGAAACCGCTGCCAAAGTGAACTTTTTACAGTGCAAATGCCCCTCTCCTGCCTGGGAATGTGTACTAACTGTACCCGTCTTCGCCATAGCGGCCAAACTTCTCAGAACCAAACAAAGGACAGCATCTGTCTTC
Organism: Peromyscus californicus insignis; assembly: GCF_007827085.1. Lineage (NCBI taxonomy): Eukaryota > Metazoa > Chordata > Mammalia > Rodentia > Cricetidae > Peromyscus > Peromyscus californicus. The sequence goes on from NW_026294606.1 coordinate 59,363,196, forward strand.
AGCCCCTTCTCCCGTAACTGGGCTTGGCACCCACATTTCAGTCCCTCCAGGTGTCACTCACTCTTCTATCTTATACCCTTGCTGACTCCTCTGCCTGATTTAACAGTCATCTCTTGCAGAAAGCCTTTTCCAAACTAGACCTGACGTTTGGTTCAGGTGATGGACCCTTATTTATCTCAGGCTGGCAATGGACTTGATAGGCAGCCAAAGATGCTGAACCTCTGATCTTCCCACCTCTCAAGTGTTAGGACCGCACTGCGCACCACCAGGCCTGGTTTCTGGGATGCTGGGCACTGGACTCAGGACTTCGTGCATGCTAGGCAGATACTCTACCAACTGAGCTACATCCTCAGCCTTCAAGACCCTCCATTTGCTCCAGACACATGCTGTGTTTATCTGTGTCACAGTGGGTACTGTGTACTTTTCCTAATCTGTTTCTTTGCCTTCACTAATAGGGTAGCGGACTGGAGGCTTTTTAGGATAGAGAATGCCTTTCATCCCCAAACTTCTGCATAAAGCAAATTATAGAATGGTGCTGAAAAAAGGTTTGCAAAATCAGTGAATTCAAAATTCAGAAATGGAGCTGGGCCTGGCGGCATACACCTCTTATTCCAGTACTAGGGAGCCAGAGGCAGGTGGATCTCTGAGTTCAAGACCAGTCTGGTCTACATAGTGAGTTCCAGGCCTGGGATTAAGACCATGACTCAGAAACAAATAACAAAACAAACAAACAAACAAACAAACAACAGCAACAGCCACAACAAGCAGTTTTAAAAAAAGAATGCAGAGGTGGCCTGTGAGATGGATGGGTAGGGTAAGGGCCTGTGCCACCAAGTTTGATTTCCAGAACCCACATGATAGAAGGAGAGAAATAACTTCCACAGGTTGTCCTCTCTCTCTCTCTCTCTCTCTCTCTCTCTCTCTCTCTCTCTCTCTCACACACACACACACACACACACACACACACACACACACTAAATTTTTTTTTCCGGAGCTGAGGACCGAACCCAGGGTCTTGTGCTTGCTAGGCAAGCGTTCTACCACTGAGCTAAAGCCCCAACCCTCCACACACTGAATTTTTTAAAAAGAAGAATTGCATTTCATGGTTAATAAACAATGTCTTAGGAGTAGTTTTAGTGACGCTGGGACAGGTGCTATGGCCTGTAATCCCATATATTTGGGAAGTTGAGGCAGGAGGATTGTGAGTTTAAGGCCTGCCTAGGTGGATGATCATGTGAGCCAGAGGCTAGCCTGAGCTACTTAACAGGCTGTCTTAAAATAAACGACAATAACAAAAGAAGGCGGGAATACAGCTCAGTGGTAGAGCGCTTGCCTAGCATGTGTGAAGCCCTGCCTCAATTATTCTAAAAAGTTATTCTACATTTTATTCTAAAAATTTTATATTATTATTATTATTATTATTATTAGAGATGATCTCTCTATGTAGCCCTGCAACTCTCTATGTAGATCAGGCTGGCCTCAGACTCACAGTGATCCCCCTGCCCCAGTCTCTCAAGTGCAGGGATGAACAGCATATACCACAACACCTATTTCCATAATTATTCTAATCTCTTATTTTTCTTGAGTAATATCTTGACACAGATATTTATGGATAGATTAGAATGCACATATGTTTTGGGTTTTTGAGACATCGTCTCATATAGCCTTGGCTGGCCTCCTTAAGCTCCTCATATAGCAGAAGGTGACCTTGAACTCACAATCCTCTTGCCCCTCAAGTGCTAGAATTCAGGTGTGAACCACCATGCTTTCCCAATTCCCAAACGCATTTCTGTAAGTTGCTCTATGGCTTTGGACAGATTCTGTCGGAGGATTTGAAAGGCTTCTTTAGACTTCTTTTTAGAAACTAGACAGAGAAAGCAGGGTCTCCGCCTACCTTTGTGTCTGGGTCATTCATTGTTCTTGGGTTCATTTCGCTGTGTTTGGGATGAACTCCGGGGTCTTGGGCATTCTACCATGGAGTCGCATCCCCTGAGCTTTAATATTTTTATTTTCAGATAGGGTCTCACTGCTTTGCCAGGGCTGCCCTCAAACTTGTCATCCTCCTGCCTCAGTCTTCACATAGTTTGCAAGCGTGTGCCACAACCCCTAGCTAAGATCAATGGTGTTTAACCAGGCCCCTCCTCTATGTCCCTGATAGGGATTTTCTACTATCTGCAAGTTTTCAGATGTGGTGTGGTTCACAGCATCGAAGTTCTAGATTATTCCAGTTCACATGCAGCTTGCCTCTTTCCATAGTCTGCTTAGTGGACAGGAATGTGGGTTTTCTCTGCTTCCCTTGGGATTGGGCCTTAGATGAAAACACTCGTCTGTCTTTCTTTCTTTCTTTCTTTCTTTCTTTCTTTCTTTCTTTCTTTCTTTCTTTCTTTCTTTCTTTCTTTCTTTCTCTCTTTCTTTTCCTTCCTTCCTTCCTTCCTTCCTTCCTTCCTTCCTTCCTTCCTTCCTTCCTTCCTTCCTTCCTTCCTTTCTTTCCTTCCTTCCTTCCGTCTGTCTATCTATGCCTCACCATTACTCCACAACTCTTGACAGTATTTCTGTGGTCAGGGAAGGAGATTCCTGAACAGTGAAGTCAAGGGACAAACAGACTAGGGAGCTAGTGGAAGTTATTAATTGTGTTCACTGAGTCTTGATCTTTAAAAACTAGAAACAATGTCTGTTGGTGGTACTTAGAGGCAAGTGTGAGTTTCCGTAGGGAACTCTCGGGAATAAGTGTAGGAAGCATATTTCCACTTCAGATGCACTCTCCTACACCTGTCTTCAGCCAGCCACAATGTTTGTGTCCGCCTTCACTGTTTTTGAAATGTTCCACTTCTTTCTGTGATGCGTTTTTATTAATAACATTCATTGGGGAGAGACTCCAGATACCACTTGCTCATGTTTCCATAGATATGAGACAAGTTAGGTCATAGTACAGAAAATATGACTTCTCCATGGTGTATTATATCATTCAAACCAAGTGTATTATTTGGATCTCCAGTGTTGTGACTGGAGAGAAACAATGAAGGAGAAAACGTTTATTTTGGCTCCTGGGTGCAGATGTTTCAGTCTGTAGTCAGCTGACTTCATTGTAATGATCTCATGAAAAGACAGGACATCTGGCAAAGCTCCATGTGTCAGAGTAGGCCGATCACCTCACTGCAGCGAGAAGGCAAAGACACAATGATGAAAAACTGGCCTAGGATGAGATTTAGCTCCAAAGAAACTATGCCCTTCAAATAGACCCTCCCTTCTACTTCTTAATAATGTCATAAATTATGGATCAATCAATTAATCAATTCATAAACTAGGTCAATGACTTCATGATCCACTTTCTAAAAGTCCCACCTCTGAATATCGCATCAGACACCAAACTTTCAACACATGAAACTTTAGGAGGCATATATCCAAACCATAACACCAAACAAAGATGCAAAATCTGAGGCTGTGGCTCAGTTGGTAGAGTGTTTGCCTAGCATGCACCAAGTCCTGGTCTCAATTCTCCAGGACCACATGAACCCAGAGTGGTGACACACACCTGTAATCCCAGCACTGAGGAGGTGGAGGCAGGAGGATCAAAGGGCTCTTGAGACTGCTCATGAGCCCTCTTTTCACAGTCTCACCAGTGGGATGAATGCTTCCATGATGCTGGAGCTGTGATTCATAAAAAGAGCCTTTAGGAAACTCATTTTACTTCTAGGTGATTTCTACATTGAAATCCAGATGGATAAACTACCCTAGACCGTAAGAAACAAAGGCAAGATCCTTGTTTCATATTTATTTTTCAGAGGTGAAGACAAAGCCACACACACACACACACACACACACACACACACACACACACACACACACATATAAATGGCAGTGGTAAGCTTCCTTCTAAATTCAGCCTCAGGATCACGGTGCTGCCTGACTCCATCTGTCATAAACATCACCATGGACACTGCAGATGCATTTAATTACTAAGAAGGAGTTCTACCACTGTTTCCCTCAGTGGCTTGAGTTGCTTCAGTTGCCTTAGTGATTGAATCAAATGGCCTGGTATGTTAGGGATGTTTGGCCGATGGCCAGTCTAGAGGTTGTTAATGTTGCTGTGAATGAAGAGTACATACAGGTACTTAGCAGGAACGGTGGTAATGGACAAGCAAAGCTGGTGTATTATTTCAGATAAGGAGTTTGGCCTTTGTAATGTGGTTTTAAAAAGAGCCTCTAGGAATGTCATACTGGAATGAAAGAAAACTTTAAAAAGGACACAAAACCAAATACAAATGTTTGCTCAAAATGTAAAGAGAGGCTCAAACAGATATACTAACAAACAAGAGTTGTCGTTTGAGCCTATTTAGTTATAGACATTTTTGAGACACACAAGTGGAAATATGACATTTGTAATAAATACTATATTTATATATAACATAAACGTTAAATTTCTACTTGGGGTGTGGGTGTAGAATGTCAGACGGGAAGCCAAGGCTAGAGATTTGAATTTGGGATGGTGACCATGAACATGGTATGTAAAGTTGTCATTCTCCATGAGAACGTCCTGGAAGAGAGCTGGCACAGGTAAGCACATCCAGAGTCCTCTGCCTCAGATTTTCTTCAAGTAGGATGGCATTTTTCACTCTTGTGGCTACAGAACTCAGAGTGATGAGGAATGCCTCCGTGGGATTTGGTTGACTGGTTCTCTTTAAACTCTTTAGTCCTAGCTGTCAGAGCAGGCACCAAGCCTCCAATTCTATCTTTTCATCACGGACATTTTTTTTTTTTGGATAAAAATATTATTGGACAAAATACTACAAGAATGGCCTCATATGATGGCATGTATCCATAATCTCCTACTCTGTTGACTGAAGCAGGAGGACTACATCTTTAAAACTTGCCTTGGTTACAAAGACAAGGACAACCTGGGCCACTTAGGAAGACTCTGACTTAAAAAAGAAAAAAAAGACTGTGGATATAGCTCAGTGGTAGAACACTTGCCTAGTCTACATAAGGTTCAATTCCCAGCACCCCCAAAACACCATCACCACCACCATCCAAACCAAAGGCCCTCAATCCCAAATCCTATGGGAATAAAGAGCAGGGAGAGCCCAAGGATATGTAAATAAACAAGTCAGCAACAGACTGTGCTCCTACTGTGTGGACAAGAGAAAGCTAAGGAATTGAGGAGACCATTTCAGCATGCTTAGGGAAACCTTGATCCTCAGCCCACTTGCAATCCTGAATAGGGATGGAAGATGCCGGAATTGTGAATGAACAAATAATCCAGAAGACAAGGTTGTTTGTTGAGTAACTGGTCCAGGCTTTCCCAGAAGAGTCCTGGGACCAAAATAGATGCCACTACTCTTATTGTGGAAAGAAAAAAAAAAAAAAAAGGAAACAAAAGAGAAAACTAGGTTCACTTTTGAATATTCTGTGATCATGTTATTCTAGAGTAAGAGAAGGTGCATAGAAAAGCAAATGCAGATACCACAGTGTGATTTTGGATATCCTTGCTTCACTAATCATCTAATCATGAAGCTGCGTCTCCTGGGCTGTTCTAGAACTTACTGTGTAGATCAGGCTGGCCTCTAACCCAGAGACTCCTGCCTCTTGAGCACTGTGATTAAAGGTGTGTGCCACCACGCCTTTGCCTTTGGTTTTCTTTTCAGACATGGCTTTACCATACAGCACTCACCAGTAGCTGAGGACGACCTTGAATTCCCAGTTTTTTTATCTTCACCTTCCAAATGCTGGGATTACAAGCATGCATGACACACCCAGCTGCAGATGTTCCTCAAGTGTGGAATGTAAACACTGGAATATTTGAATAGTTCCGATGGGATCAGACAGATTTATTGCTCCCTGACATCCCCTTGGAGAGAGGACTTTTTTTTTTTTTTCTTTTAATGTAGCCCAGCAATCCTCTAGCCTCAGCTTCTTGAATGCTGGGGTTCAAGTGTGTACCACACCTAGCTTCTAACTTTGAACAGATGAAATGGGAAGAGCTCATCATTTATAAGGAACATGGATTATGATTAGAAACAAATCCTTAAGTATTTATGTGTTCATCAGACTCAGTCAGTTAGCTTCCTTTGGGCACATAGTAGGTCAAGAAAATGACTAAACGATTGGTAAAAATATCTTCATGTGTCATTGTCTAAAAACACTAGAAAACACAATACTTCAAAGAGGAAAAGAAAAGAGAGAAACGGGCACATCCATCAAGGGCACGATAGTATAAAATGATATCTTAGCATTAGGTGCCAGTTCTTTATCTTTCTTTTGTTGGCACTAGAGATTTGCACCCAGGGCCTGTGTACTCCAGGGAAGCACTTTACCACTGCGCTATATTCCCAGGCCCAAACCGACATTTTCAGGAAGTAGTATTTGTGTTAAGTCTTAGCCCAAAATACGTCATAGTGAATTCTGGAAGACCCCCCACCCCTCCTGACCCCGCAGAACGGGTTAGCTGGAACTGGTTGGCATGAATAGGATTTACGGGCCATTTTTAATCGAGTCAGGCAAGCCTTACAGGGGGAACCTGGATTTTAGGAGCTCCTTGGGTAAACATCCAGTTGGCATTCATTTCTGATCCCGTGACTGATTTCTGAGAATTAGGTCAGGCTGTCCTGCCATCAGCTCTTCCCCTTGGACACAGGCATTCCTGTCTCCTCTCAGGGCTCTTCTGCCGAGGAGAGTCCAGACCTCCGCTTTCACCCCTCACTGCTCATCTTGGGTTCTGTCCTCCCTGGTGTATCCTGTTTTGTTTGTTTCTACCGTGTGATTATCCAGCTCTTTATTGGTCAGCGGCCATTCAGGTTTCATGTGTGCTGAAGTGTGGTAATAATGCCAGATGAAATTTACATAGTGCCCTATCTCACAAGAGATCAAAGCACTTTTACAGACACTATCTTGCTGATCTTTCATACCTGGTTGTAGAGTAAATAGGAAGCAGCTATTATCACCCCCATTTTACACACGGGGAGATGGGAGCTCATAGTAGTTAAATGATTGGCTTCATGTTACAAGGACACAGCCGATTAGTGCTGTGTGATGGTTCAAATTATTAGGTTCCTGTGCTTTCTTAGATGGATAGACTTAAAACAACAGCAACAAAACCCCAGCTATCCAGAGATAGAAACATCAACACTGCCCTCCTCATCAGACTTACCCTGAAAAAGGTTTTTTTGGGTACAGAGATCTTCATGCTTTAGGTGGTGTTTATTTGGGTTTGAACTTGAATCCTGATGATACTTTAGTGACTATGTCAGATTCAAACACACGGCTATGGACGGCTTCTTTGCGGATTGGGAAATCTAGAGAAGAGAGATTCCTAACCAGAAGGTGATTCCAAGGAGAGAGAGGAAATGGTTTTCCATCGTCTACATCTGTCTTTCTCCTTGGTTAGGATGTAGCACTTTGGGGGAAATGTCAATGGGTGGATACTCATGTGACTGAGCTATTTGAAAACTGCTTCTGAGATTCCATTATCATGGGCCCCGGTTTATCACATCACTAGCTTGTTATGACTGCTAAATTCTGTTTGTGGAGGAATTCAGGACCTACCTTGCCTGGAGACTTTTAAAACAGTGCTCAGAGTCTAGGGAGCTCTATCTTGAAATGTTTTATTGGCCTTTCCCAAGTATGTACGGGGTAAGGTGTGGTCTCTATACAGTTGCCAAGTGAGACTTGCTGTTTTCAGTTTTGTTGAGACTTGGGCAATCATGATTTGGTTTTTTTCCAGGTTGATCAGCAATGTGCTTCCTAAATGATTTTGTAGGCTCTCTGCTTAGGCTGTGGAGACCCGGGGAAATGTTCACACTGTGTTTCCTTTTCAAGTGAGCAGCATCTTGAGTCTGCAGAGGCCCAAGGTGTGGTACTTATCAGGAGAACGGGAAGCTGAGTTTTTCAACTTTTATATGAGCTGTCTAGGGTTACGACTTCAAGATGATGCCACCTGAGTTTCAGATGACTGTACTGATCTAGCAGCACAGATAAAAACTGTGTGTAGCTAAAGAGAAAAGCCAGTGTGTCAGGCCGGGTCCATAATCAGCTGTGCCGGCCTCGACCCATAGAATGAGGAACGTGGTGCAGCTCTGACGCTATCCTGGGCAAACTAAGCTTCACTTGTTTTATTCCATAAAAATGGCGACTCTTTATTGAGCAGAAATTTGAGGATTAGGTGAGTTAGTATTTAGAAAAGTCATTCATAAAGTTGGATGTGGTGGGGTACACTTGTAATCCAAGCACTTTGGGAGCCAAGGCAGGCTAAATGTCTCCTGAAGAAGCCAGCCAGGATGGACTATAGAGAAAGATGAGAGAGAGAGAGAGAGAGAGAGAGAGAGAGAGAGAGAGAGAGAGAGAGAGAGAGAGAACAGGGAGGGGCTGGGGCCGGTGGCACACACCTGTAATCTCAGGACTCTGGAGGCAAAGGCAGGAAGATCCCTGTGAGTTCGAAGCCAGCTTGGTCAACACAGTTCCAAGTCAGCCAAGGAATACATAGTGGGACCCTGTCTCAACAAACAAAAACAGGGTTGGACAGATGGCTCAGTGGTTGAGAATACTTATGCTTTTGCAGAAGACCTGAGTTTGGTTTCCAGCATCCACTCCAGCTCACAGCTGTCTGTAATTCTAGCTCCAGGGGATCCAGCTTCCTATGCTAGCCTCTGCTGACATGTCTACTCATATGCCCATGCTCACATACAGAATTAATATAAAATAAAATGAATCTTCACAAACAGAATAAAGGAACATACAAATGCAAGAGTGAATGGACTTTCAGTACCCATCAGCTGACTCTCTGTTTATCATACCACTTTCCAAAGACTTCTTTCTTTTGAACTGGGGGCAGGCTCTACTGACTATTTTTCAATCATGTGGTCCATTGGTAGCTAAGTGAGGGTCCATGATCCCATGAACAGTACCATGCTGATCACTTGCTATTGTGAATGATGTCCTGTAACTTCTGGTCCGGTGACTAATTGTGACTCTGTCTCTGGTGTGCCAGAAAAGTTGGTCTGTTTAGTTTCACTGACTGGAAAAAAAAAAAAAAAAAAGGTGTGCATTGTGTGACTCAGGTCTGTCAAACTAGCTGTGTTGTTGCACACAGATGAAACAAACGGCCAGGGACATTGTCCAGTCTTGTAGTTGTAAAAAAGTTCTTTTCTTTCTCCCTCTAAAATCACGGCCTGAGTGGTTTTCTGTGACTCGGACGGTATCTGAAGGGCCAACGCTGCCGTAAACAGGACTAGGCGGAAACACCAGAAGGCTTGAATTCTGCGTCCAGCTAGCCAGCCGCCTGCAGCCTTAGGCAAGTTGTGCAAATTTCCCGGTCAGGTATTTCCTGAAATAGGAAAGGGAAGCAGTGGATGGGATGAGAGTGATAATTCTGAGAATCTGTACCCCAGCATGAGTAGAAGGTGTACCTGTCACTCAGGGAGATGCTGAGTCCTCTGAAATGCTAACATGCTGTGGGAGCGAATGGCGCTCTGTTCGCTCGGTCCTTTCTTCTTGGTCTGCTTTTACGTTCCCTCCCAAGTCTCTCTCTCTTTTTTTTTTTTTTGGTGTTTTTCTAGACAGAGTTTCTCTGTGTAGCTTTGGTGCCTTTCCTGGATCTCACTCTGTAGACCAGGCTGGCCTCAAACTCACAGAGATCCTCCTGCCTCTGCCTCCCGAGTGGTGGGATTAAAGGCATGCGCCACCAACGCCCGGCCCTATGTCTCATCTTTATTGAGTTCCAGGACCACTGGGCTAAACACAGCACCTAGACAGCTATGCTACTGTGTGTGATGAAAGATTAGTATTCCCTGTTTAGGAAATTATTAATGGAAAGTTTTCCTCCCTCTCCCTCCATCTCATCATTATCGTTATTATTTTGTGATACAAGGACTTGAACCTAGAATCTCTTGGGTGTTCTGCCACTGAACTATATCCCCACTCCACACTCCTTTTAAAACCTTTTTATTTTAGACAGTGTCTCACTGATTAGCTCAGGCTGGCTCAAACTTGTAATCCCCCTGCTTCAGCTTTTCCAAGTAGCTGAGATTACAGGCCTACATCACTAAGCCTGGTTTGAAAGTGGTCCCCCCCTCTTACTTTTCTCTGTAAGATGTCACAATTCTGACAAGTATACCAGAATATTGCTCTCACAAAGCATGGTTATAGATAATTGTACTGGTAACAAAACCCTGTTTACTTTCTTTAATTAATTGATTTTTACATAAGGTGGCTCAGGCTGGCTTGGAATTTATGGCAGTCTTACCCTAGCTTAAGAAATTCTGGGATTACAGGTGTGAACTACTATATTGTCGTGTTCTGAGGTTCTATTCCTGGGAATATGCCACTCTGACGGTCTCCTGCCTTTGCCCCCTCTGGCCTCTCCTGTGCTCACTGTTTGCCTCTGCCCATCTCTCCCTTCTTTTCCCATGTCCCTGCCGTCCCCCCTTCCCCTTTACTGGGGGTAACTGGAGAGAGAGGATGTGGTCAGAACTGATGAGGTGAGAACTATTCCAGTTCCCCTTCCTCCACCTCAAACCCTTAGCAGATGTGAGACTTAATCAGATCTTCTCCACCCAGACCACGAATGGAAACTCCAGAAACCTCAGCCTTGGGACACGATGGCCACAACCACACTCTTGGTGCAGAATCATTCTAGAAAGCATTCTGACCATAAGTGTCAGTCACACTGGCTAAAGATTCATCTTCACACTGGTGCAGAAGACACCACAGAATTTGCTGGTGTTGAGTGATCATGTGGGACTGTAATGAGCCCTCCTGATTTGATGGGAGAATCGAGTCCTCAGAGAGCTGTCTATTCACCATCACCAATGGCTACAACTGTCTTTCTAGTTGAGTGTCGCTGCTGGATGATGGCACTCTGGAAGGACCTGTTAGCTGTATTCACTGGTGTTAGTCATAATGGAAATTCCATCGCTTATTATAATTTGAGTGATATTGTACCTTCTATGAGTTTAAAGATGATTGTTGATATTATTGCATCCAGTTTTCTTATCAATAAAAAGATAAGGGACTAGAGAGATGGCTCAGTGGTAAGAGGACTTGTTGAACAAGCATGAGGATCTGAGTTCAAATCCCCAGTCCCCACATCAGAAATGAGAGTGACTGAGTGTGCCTGCAACCTCAGAGTTGTGCAGGGAAGAGATGGGAGGATCTCTGGTTTGGCTGGCTGCTAGCTAGTTCTAGAGAGACCCATGATTCAAAGGAGTAAGGCACACACACACACATACACACACACACACACACACACACACACACACACACACACACACACACACAGCTGAAAGTGATAGATGGGCATAAGTTGCTCCTGCTTTCTTTCTTCCCGCCTTTTTTCAGTGCTGGAGCTCAAACTCAGGGCCCTGCACCAGCTAGGCAAGTATTGAGCCACATCCTCTGACATTATTTGCTTCTGAGACACAGTCTTATTGTGTAGACCAGGCTTTCTGGAGCTCTTGATCCTCCTGTCTCAGCCTCACTAGTGATGGGACTGCAGATCTGTGCTACCATGCCTCACCAGAGACGAGCCTGCTCTATGTCCTAGATTTTAATTGACATTTCAGCTCATTTTGACACTTGCATTCCACATCTACAGGAGTTTACAGTGGTCTCTGTACCCAGAGGAATTTCCAGTGGTCTCCACATTTAGGGGCGTTTATGGAGGTCTCCACATTTAGGGAAATTTGAACTTATTTCCAAGGGCAGAACTACTTGGAATATTCCCATGGCAGTAACCAAGCAACTGATCTCCCTAGCTTTCTCACAGAGACTATTATTGTAGAATTTGTTTTGACATTGGCTGATTTAAGCATGGAGACTGTACAGATCTGAATGGAGAGCCGAAGGTAATCCACTCCCGGAGAGACCTCAGATGACAGGTCGAGGAAGAAGTTACCAAGGACTACTCCTTTTTTTTTGAGAGACAGTCTGTTGACAGACTGGAGTTGAACAAGTAGATTAGGCCAGCAAAGCCTGCATCTCCCTACATCTACTTCTCCTATGCTGGCATAGCAAGCATGTGTCTCCATACTCAGCCTAGTACCCCATTGGTTCTCGGGGATGAACTCAGGTCTCGTGTACACAAGGTGAGCATTTGACCAGCTGAGCGATCTCCTCAGTCTTGAAAGGACTATAGAATGACCTTTGGCTTCTGAAAGCAAGCTTGAGTTCCATGGCTAAGTTCCTTAATTAAAAAAAAAAAAAATAAAAAAAGCAGTGTGAAACAGAAGGGGGTTATTTCTAAATGTGGGAGGTGGGTGACTTTTGACATTTTGATGTTCATCCTTTCTTTACTGTTTTTGCTTTTGGACATGGTCTCATGAAGCCCAGGCTGGCTATTGAAGATGACTGTAGACAGAAATTTCTCGGTCCCACCTGGCCCTGCGTTTCAGACGAATCTTTCCCACCTGGGCTCTTGCAGCTGCTTATAAAGTGATCACTCAGAGGCTTAATATTAATTACAAACTGTATGGTCTATGGCTTAGGCTCATTATTAACTAGCTCTTACAACTTAACTCAGTCCACTCCTATTAATCGATGTATTGTCACGTGACTTCATGGCATTACCTGTTCTCTCACATCTTGCTTCTCCTGGCAGCAGCTCCAGCATCTCCCTAACTCTGCCTTCTCTCTCTCTATCTCTCTTGGATTTCCTGCCTGGCTCTATCCTGCCCTACCACAGGCCAATGCAGCTTTATTTATTAACCAATGGGAGCAACACATATTCACAGCCTACAGAAAGACATCCCACAGCAGATGACCTTGAACTTATTTTTTTTTAACCTTAAACTTCAGATCCTGTATCTTCAGCATAGGAAACCTCAAAGCCTGCCCCCACAGCGACACATTTCCTCCAACAAGGCCATACCTGCTCCAAAAAGCCACACCTCCTAATAGTGCCACTCACTATGTGCTTATGAGAGCCGATTACATTCAAACTGCCACACTGTGGTTATAGAGATGAGCTGCCGCTGTTTTGTGCAGTCCTGAGGATCGAACCTAGGACTTCATACATGCTAGGGAAGCATTCCATCTACTGAACTACAATCCCCAGCCCCACCCTTCCCTTCTTTGGGTTGTATGCGTGTGCATGTGCACAGTGGGATTGAAGCATGTGCAATTTTGTTCCCTATTCACTATTCAAATAAGTGTGTATTATGAAGACATGAACTGTTTTTCTAAAATGCTACTGAGAATGGCTGAAGTACATTCAATATACACATCTTGTGCAAAGAATAGCTGGACCAGTAACGAGGTGCTAAGTATTTGAAGAAGAAAATGCCAGGTTGGGTGCAGGGAGGAAGAGGTGATGCAACACGGGACAGAAATACATCAGAAAAACGAAATTTTGAGATCCTGCTTTGGGACAAAAGAGAGATTATTTTTTTGAGACAAGGTTTCTCTGTGTAGCTTTGGAGCCTTTCCTGGAACTCGCTTTGTAGACCAGGCTGGCCTCAAACTCACAGGGATTCCCCTGCCTCTGCCTCCTGAGTACTGGGATTAAAGGTGTGCGCCACCACCGCCTGACGAGAGAACTTTTATTGTTCTTTCAAACTTGATGTGGCTAAGAAGTGCCAGGAAATTTATTTCTGTTCATGCTGGACATCAAGTAGACTTGAAGAATGTTAATAATTTCTTCCAGTGGGGAAAAAAGTTATACCATTTTTCTAACAACCATACTTATTAATTTATTTAGTGTGTGCATACCGTGTGTGTGCCATGACGTAGTGTGTGGCCGTCATAGGACAACTTGCCGAGTTAGTTTTCTTCCTCTTCATGTGGATACTGGGGACTGAACTCAGGTCATGAGGCTTGGTGGAAAGTGACTGTACCCACTGACCCATGTCATACCTTCTATACTGGTTTTGGAAGCTTTTTCAGGGCCTTTGGCTTGGGTACAAATTTCACAGGATTTATAGTTTTTCTTCCTTTTTTTTTCCCTGAATACAATCACTTTAATTTTTTTATAGTACATTATTATTTCATTTTAATTATGTCATTTCATTATACATTAATAAATATAAATGTTTTCAAATAAATTGTTTTTAATTTTGTGGTTGTTTTTTTATTTAAACAGAGTTTCCATTTTTTTCTCTAACATACTTTTATGATTTTTATGTTTATTATTAAATATTTATATTTTACCAAGACTATTAATAACATAAAACACAATCAACCCAAATATGGTAAGGTCTTATATTCTTCAACCATGACAAAGAAATCTGCTTGTCTATTAGTTAGTATGGATTGAGATTTATTGATTTTCATATATATATATATATATATATACATATATATATAAAATCTTCCAGTCTTGGGTCTTCATGAGATTCCTGTATGTGCTAATGTGTGTCTTCGGGATTTATCCCTTTTCAATTTTTTTTTTACAATAAGAGCTCATTTGGACTTGATGATATCATTGGTAACATTTTATAGACAGGTAGACTGAGGTCTGTGGAAGTGAAGTACAGCTCTCACGTGGCCTCAGAGCAGCAGATAAGTAACCAAGGCTAGAGTCCACAGCTTTTGGCATCTGGTGTGGTTTTCTTCTTGTGGCAAACCCCACCCAACCCGCTTCACCACCGTCTTTGGGTGTCCTGTGGATCTGAATAGTGTTGTCTGATTCTTCAGGGAGAAAATGTGACTTAGCTGCATGAGACCACAGTCTCTTTGAGGAGCCTCTCACCTGAGAATACTAACTGGTATAGTTACAGAGAAAATTACCAGTGGGGATTTTCCTGGCTCTTGAAACTGACCTAAAAGCAAATAAAATATGAGTGAGAAAAAAAAAAACAAAAAAACCAAAAAACCGCAAAGCAACAAATAGCCCCTGATGGCACCTAAATGTGTTGTGAATGAACTTTCTTTACTTTGTTTCATAATTATTTTTTTTGGATGAGGTCTCATACAGCCTGGACTGGTTCAAACTCTCTGTAGTTATGGATGATGGCAAACATTGGATGCTTCTGCCTCTACTTCCCTAGTTGCTGGGATTATGGGGACATGCTACCATGTCTAGTTTTATTTGGTGCTAGGGATAGAACATGGACTTTGTGCATGCCAGGCAAGCACCCTACCAACCGAGTCATTGTTCCAGTCCTGCTTGGAGTTTCCTTATAGGTCTGACTCCCAACACACACCAAGGGGGAGGGATTCTGGGCTAGAGAGAGCCACCAATGAAAGTCCGTCTCTGACAGGACACGTTCACCGAGGCAGCTTCCAAGCTCTGTGAACAGACTCTTCTGCTCACCCAAGGGCCTTCCTTAACACCCCCGAAGAAAGAAAGAGCGGGCTGAATCCTCACTGGAAGCCTACTGATGCCTTCCTCATGCTCACAGCACGCTGACTTGCTTTCTGGGTTCTCAAACTATGCAATCTGATAGCGCGAGCAGCTTCCTGTTGGACAGTTAATTATTTCTTTTTATGCCTATATTTAAGGTGCTTAAATTTGTGATTCATTCTTTATAATTAGATATAACGCTGAGAATATATCTATGGATATCACACTAATGTCCCTTTGCTTTGAGGACTATTATTTTCCCTTCTGAGACAGTGCCAGTAAAACCAACGAAAAGTAGGATGCTAAACTCAGATCTCAAAGTAACCTTACATTTGCAGTCGCTGCGGCCATGAGTCAAAGGAGCCCAGGGGTGCTCACACAGTGACTAGATGGTCCCTGAAGGTTGGTCCAGACAGAGGCCTTCCAGCCAATGTATACCTTTTCAGTTTGAACTGAATCAAGGCTCTTTGTAGGCACATGGACCCCGTTTTGGAGGTTTCCTTGTGCCTTCAGAGTGAAAGGAAGTACAGATTTTTGGGTTTGCAGGATGGTTAGTGAGAAAGCTAGGAATGGAAAATACAATCTTACTGGGAGGAAGGAAGGGTGGGAATAGTTTGAAAGTGGTGGCAAACACACACACACACACACACACACACACACACACACACACACACACACACACACACACCTCTCTTTCCCCTTCCTGCTTTCTTGGCTCTGTTCAAGTGGGTGAAATCTTTTGCAAAGTCTCAGATGGAGCCCATTTCTAGTCCATCAGTGCCTCCTGCTCAAGAATAGGAGCAGAATTGAAATCAAGACGGTGGCATTTTCTGTTCCCTGGCAGCTGTTCCCTGGCGTGGGAAGGACTGAAGAGAAAAGAAAAGGGATGAAGGACTGAAGTAGGAGGAGAAGAGAAGCAAGGAAGCGAGAAAGAGAAAAGGGCCCGAGAAGGAGGAGGGAGTCCGCGGGCCTGAGACAAGTTACCTTTCTGCTTTGCCAGCAGCTCAGTGGCTGTCACTTTAGCACCTGGGACTTCCTCTTTCCCAGACACACAGAGCTGGTGTTTCAGTGGTAACAATGAGTTAATTGAATAGCCTGTCGACAGATGGGCACGCTGTGGCTCTGAGCTCTGGACTCTTTTGTTAGGTTTGTATGTGAGGAAGTCTGAAATAGCACCTATCTTTTAAGAGAGCACTCCGATACACTCACGCGCACAAGCGCACATGCACACCCCATCGCCTTTCAACGAATCCCTCCCCTTCCCCTTCTGTGCCCAGTCTTTCCACGGTTTAGCCTTTTAAATGGCTTCAGAAGTAACATCGCATCCTAGAGTGGGGGTATTTAAGTTGTTAGGCTATTATGTGAGGGATAAAGACTTGGGATTTTTGCCATAGAGGGTCTGGTTCTAAAAGGAGACAATTGTATGCATTCTCCTACAGGGCTGAAATGAATTAATTAGGTCCTGAGTTTTCTTTTGTTTTGGAGACAGGTTATCATGTAGACCAGGCTAGACTTTCCATGTAGCTGAGAGTGGGTTTGAACTCCTAATCCTTCTGTTTCTATCTCCCAAGCACTGGAATTATACATGTACACTGTTGCTGGGATTACAGGCGTACTATACCTGTTCCCTGAGGTATAACTCCATCTCCGTTCGTGTGTCTTAAACGCCCTGCACAGAGGTCAAGAGTAATCCTGGTTTCCTTTCCAAGTGTAACTACTGCTTCTTGTATCATGCTTTCATTCCTTCACACAGCAATTGACAGCGAGTTTCACCGCTTTGTTTGTTGGGGGGCTATGGGCTGTGAGCCGCAGTGGCCACTACATTTAACCTCCATGTCTTTCTTTACACAGACATGAGAAAAGTCCATCTCCTAGATCGGACCTGTGTGCACCACCATTTGGGTTGGTTTGGTTGAAATGACCAGTTTACCACCCTGTGCTAATTAAATGGCATCCATGGAACTATGCCCCAGAAAGCATGCTAACCAAGTTGTTTGTTAACATTGAATGGACTTTCCTACCTTTGACCTGATCTGGTAGATTAGTACTGTGTGGTCCAGTGTCCCCAGCTCTTCATGAACCCGAGGACCTTGTCTCACCTGCCAGGGCCTCGGATAGGTAATAAGAGGCACAATGCGGTTAGTTTTTTACCCACTCCCTCCTGTGCCTTATAAAGGCTAAATGGGCAATAGGGGGGCCTCAAGATCACGTGTGAAACTCAGCACCTGGCTACCTCATGTTAATAGTTAGGAGGAGGCCGTCACTGTACAAAGATGAATTGCAATTGGTTCCTCACATCCATGGATTTTCATTGAGGGCCCAATTGACAGTGGATCTAAAAAAGAAAAAGAAATACACACAGACATTTTCCCCTTGTAATCCTAAATAGTAGACTGTAAAGAGTTTTCGCACAGCATTTTTTTTATATTAGGTATTGTAAGTCTTCTAGAAATTAAAGCAAGCAAGGAGGACGTGTGTAGGTTAGATGGAAACACTGCTCTGAAGGAGGAACTCGAGCTTCGGCATTTCTGCCTTTCCCCGTGGATATATCCCAGTGGCCAAGTCCCTGTTAAAAGACTTATAACCATTTCCACTCATATGCCTCCTACAACCAAAAGTCACTCTCTTCTTACCCAGAGAAATCATAGGGCCGTCAAAACAGAATTGAATTAGTGGTTTGAAAACTTGGATGCAGGCGAGAAATGTGTGGGAAATGGGCTAAAAGATGCAGAGTCCCAGGCCGCACCCGTGCTGAGTCAGCAACTCTTGGGTGGGGTTGGAGAGCTTGCACTTGAAGCAAGGACTCCAGCAGGTTCTGATGTGGGTCGACAGAAGACTCTTCTTCTGGAAAGATGACAAAGAGGATTTTCGCCCAGAGCCCACAATTTATAAACACACACTGCCACAAGCCTCACACAGTGCCTGTTAGGTCCTGATGTCCGAAAGTCCAGGGAACATGGTCTCTCTCTCATGTCTCTGGGGTTAGCCATGGTAATGAGTCTTCGCAGCTCTCATCCGGTGACAGACAAGAGTAGGCTAAGAAAAGTTTTCAAGTCAAGTAGGGAATTGTTGGTAGTAACCAGTTTGCTTTATTGATCCCAGCCCACTGAGACCTGGAGTTGGATTCCACGCTGACTAAGCTCTGACTAGCTTGATACCATGCACATGGTGAAAGAGCCAAATAATCATTTGGTGACTCATTAGCTGTTGGAGACTCTTATCATACCCTGAAGAGAAAGCACAGGAATGAGATGGGCTTTGAAGACTGGGGGACTTTCTGGGTTGGTGATTTCTTACTTGGAGACACCGCTGAGAAACAACGCTGGGCATGCTAGACCCAGTTCCTTTAGTGCAGAGGATCAGTGAAGGCTGTGGGAGCTGGTACAACTTGGGGTTTTTTCCCCACTTGCATCCAAAAGAGACACTGGAGCCCCAAGCCAGGCAGAGGATCAACATGGAAACCTGAGGGAGGAGAGTGGAGCGGGTATTGGGAAGGAAAAGAGGTTCAGTGGGTGGGAAGCCACTAAACGGGAGGAAAAGCATGGCCAACTTCTCCCTTTGGAGTCAGGCATTGTGTGGGAAGCAGGTCAGTGTTGTCAGGGGGGTGTGGGAGGCCCGGCTGAGTCCTAGGAGGGCAGGAGGCTGGGAAAGCTCATCTGCAGAGGGAGAGGCCACCAGTGCCCTTCAGGCTGCTCTATAGCAGAGAAATTCGCTGGTGGAGAAGCGCAAAACCAAGTTGTGTGTGTGAGTGAGTGTGTGTGTGTGTGTGTGTGTGTGTGTGTGTGACAGAGAGAGGAGAGAGAGACAGAGACACAGAGAGACACAGAGACAGACAGACAGACAGACAGACAGACAGAGAGAATGCTAATATCTGCCCTTACTCAAAAGCTTCCCAGGAGATGAAGGCTAGAGATGTAAATGCTTGAGACTTTATCGCAAACTGTATTTCTACTATGGAAGCCCAGTGTCTCCTTCCTAAGTGAGGAAGAAATCTCCACTTTAGAGACCATGTCCATTCAGGTGCTGTGAGGGGCTGATGTCTGCTTCTGGAAACAAGTGACCAGGTAGAGGAGGGGAGGCAGGTGCTTTCTGGAATAAATAGTCTCTTCTTGGGGCATCTCTCATCTTTGTAGATGTATCATTGCCCTGATATGAGCTTCATCTCGCTTAGAAACTGCCACTGAGTCCCAGCACATTTTCTAAACACTGGTCCCCTCCGATCCTGTCTGGATGAGGCCACCTCTGAAGCACGTTCTTAAAGAAACAGACACAAACTAGGTCAGTTTCAGGGATGGAGTGTTGCAACGCTCCAGCAAGAATAAATGGGTGTTGCCACCAAGGTTGGGTGGATGGGTTCTGGAAAAATGTGATGCCATGCACCCCCACCTCCACTGTGCTTAACTTTCTCTTGTTTCCTCTCAGAGCTAAGCCATGGCCTGACCAACCCATCTATGTATCTATGTATCTATATATCTATGTATCTATGTATGTATCTATGTATCTATGTATGTATCTATGTATCTATGTATCTATGTATCTATCTATCTATCTATCTATCTATCTATCTATCTATCTATCTATCTATCTATCTATCTATCTACCTATCTACCTACCTACCTATCTCTATCTGTCATCTATTGTCTACTATTTATTTTTGTGTCTCATGTAGCCCAGGCTAACCTCAAACTTACTATGTAGCCAGAGATGACCTTGATCCTCCTGCTTCCACCTCCTGAGTGTTGGGATTACAGGCCTGTGTCACCTTGCTCGGTTTAGGCAGTGCTGGGATGGAGCCCAGGGCTTTGTGCCGGCTCAGCAGGCAGTCTGCTTACCAAGCTGCCACCCTACCCCATGCAGACAAGCTTTAGAACCCTCTGTGCTTTTTGAAATGTGTGCCAGGTGACATAGCAGCTTCATTTTAATGCAGGTGGCATCTTTCCTGGATCTCATTTGTGATGCTCATCACACTGACTCTTGAGTGACAGTCGTTTACTTAACATGTCTCTAGTCCTGTACCCTAAGTGTTCGGAAGGCTTTGACTGTGTGGCTCACCGACGTCTTGTACTTGGTCAGTACTCAAAACACAAGTTTGGTTAATGAGGCTCTCCACGACGGCAAAGGCCATCTTTTGTGAGGATGCTTGCGTTGCTCACCGATTCATCTGACATCGCCAGTGATGGATGAACCTCATTTTGGGAGTTTCGATTCTCTATTGTTGTTGCTTAGGGGCTTTCATGTCCCTGTGCATAGAAAACGTCACTTAAAAAGATACAGATGAATGGTAACATTATCTCTTCAGACTTTGTTTTTTGAGGGATTTTTATAAAACACCATGTTAACAAGTGGCCTTTCAGACTGTCAGTGTCACGGTGAGTCTCTGGGCTTAGAGGACACAAGAGTGGTCTTACAGGATGCCTGCCTGCTTGACCATGAAGGCTGGCTTGAATGTGTGCGGCTGAAAGGACATGTTGGTAGGAAGTCTGTACCAACGTTCTCTTGGTGGTGACATCATCATGACCTTGGAGGAACATTCCCATGGGACGTACTGTTCTGATTTATTTTAGAAACCAGAGCCAGACAATCTGCTCATTGCCATGACCATCTTGAAACTGATTTAGTCTCTATGCATCTATGGTCTGTTGGTGTCTCTTTTCCATTCCTGTCTATCTGAGGTGTTTTGTTCTTTGGGTTTTTTTTTTGTTGCTGTTGTTGTTGTTGTTGTTGTTGTGTGTGTGTGTGTGTGTGTGTGTGTGTGTGTGTGTGTGTGTGTGTGTGTGTGTATGTGCATATGTAAGAGACATTTCTCACTGTGTAACCCTAGCTGTCCTGGAATTAGTTATACAGACCACGGTGGTCTTGAACTCACAAAGATCTGCCTGTCTCTGCCTTCTGAGTGCTGGGATTAAAGTTATATACCACCAAGCCTGCTGTCTATCTGATTTTTTATTGTAAACCATGGAGGGATTTTCCTGTTTTTATATATATATATTATTACATAATATTATATAATTTTATATCATATAATATAGTTGTATTCATAAATAAAATATTATACATATTTCCTCCAGATACTATATAGTCCAAGCTGACCTCAAAGCCACTGTGGTCCTCCTGCCTCAGCCTTCCAAATGTTGAGATTACAGGCATGAGCCGCCAGGGCCAGCTGAGGGATTATTTAAAGCTTCTATTCAATGAAAGAAGCTCCAATCTCACCAGTGGCAATGAACCCTTTGAATTTGTCAGAAGCCACTGACCTGTCAACATGTAAAAATTGAGCTCCTGTGCCAATGAGATGGCTCCGTGGTAAAGGCCTGAGAACTTGATTTAATCCCTGGGACATCTCTGGTGGAAAGAGAGAACTGAATTCTGCAAGTTATCCTCTGACTTCTCCAGGCATGCTATGGCGCATGCATTCTCCCTAGTAAACAAATAAATAAAATAAAAATGACATCCCTGGTGTTTATCTTTTTTTTTTTTTTTTTAAATTGAGATATGGTGTTTGTAGTCCAGGCTGGCCTCAAGCTCTCTATGTAGTCAGGGATGGATTTGAACTCTTGATTCTTGTGCCTCTAGCTGAGACTGTAGGTATGAACCACCACCTGGTTTATGTTTTCCTGGGAATCAAACCCCAGGGCTTTGTACATGCTAGATGAGCACTCTCCAGCTGAGCTACATTCCCAACCAACTCCCTTTCATTGCCTTAGGATTTTACAGCATTTAGTCATTCCCTGTATCTATCCACTGCCAGGTAACTCATTATTATTTGAGGAATCTAATGGGAATTTTCTTCTTGTTGTTTATTTTCCCTAACTGCCCCACCTTAATGTATCAAGAGATACACTGTTGGAGACCTTGATAGTGCATGCCTTTAATCCCAGCTCTTGGGAGACTAATGAGTTGGAGGTCAGTCTATATAGAAAGTTCTAACCCACATAGTGCTACGTAGTGAGACCCTAGCTCAAAACAAAACAAAACAGAACAAAAAAAAGTAAGATGGACAGCCCCCAAGGAAGGACACTTCAGGTTGCTCTCTGGCCTCCACAGGCCAATGCGTAGAGATGTGCTCATGTTCACATGTGTACACACACAAAGAATTAACACATGGTAATAGTAAGGACTCACGTTCTGTTGCAAAAAGAGCTGAGTGGCTTCGCTGCTCAGTAGGCTAGGAGTAACGAGCCACCTGCCTGTGAAGGAAAAGTGTGTTCAGCAGCATGGTGGCAGGATCTCAGCAGATGTGGTCCACTCACAGAAAGAGCTTGCAGAGGCAGCAGCTGCTTCCTCTCCATGCAGCCTCTACTGCTTCCTAATGGTCCTGTGAAAGACCACAAATGGGAATTTCCCATGATCCCTTTCTCAGTAATAGAACAAAGATAGATTAAAAATCCTTCAGTGATCCCCACTACATGCACTTACTCATTTACTGTTTACTTCTTGAGACAGGGTCTTAGGGAGGCCTGTTTTAAGATGAATTCATAGGCCATCCCTGTATTTCTTGCAATAGTGCACATCAGCCTGGGAGCCTTGATAGGCAGAGGCATGGGGGTGAGTGACAACATCCCAGGAGTCAGGTCTCAGATGAGCATGGACTGTCAAATAGGGGTCTGGAAGGGACTCCAACAGGACAAAACATTCACGTTAACTTCCTAGACTGCAGGAGCTTTTGGCTTCTAGAATTGGAGCCAGAACTTACAACTTCAGAAATGCCAGTTGTTGACTCACTGGCCACATCTGGCATGAGTCAGCCTACACCGTCCCCTCAATATGTTGGGCTCCAACTCATCCCAAGAGTTGGGATTAAAGGCATGTACCACCAACTTCGTTTTTTGGAGACAAGGTCTCTCACTGCGACCTAGGGCTAGCTGATGAGACTATGTTGAGAGGCCAGTGAGCTCCAGGGATCTTTCTCCCCAGTGCTGAGGTTGTAAGTGTGCACCACAACGCAGGATACTTTTACATGGACTTTGGGGATTGAACTCAGGTCCTCATACTTTGGTGGCAAGCACTTTATTGCCTGATCCTCTCCCCAGCCCAAGAGCATATCTTTGTCCATATTCTCCATATTAGAGAGTCACACATTGGCAGAATGTGCTAGTCTGGGATGTTTTCTCAGTACCTGAATAGCATTTGCTCTCCTACTGACCTCCTAGCACCTCAAATACTTTATCTCTGCATCATTTGTCTAGTTCCAGGCTGCACATGGCCTTGTACTCCTTAAATACACAGTAGGAAGTGTAAACCGAATGAGAGAGAGTCCCAGCCTTCACAGGAGGTAAAGTCCTCACACAAGAAGAAAGATACATTTCAAAAAAGACAGGAACCAAGGAACAAGCAAAGAGCCTTGGCTGAGACTGATGTCACAGTTCAGGGAGGGAAAAATTATAACCCCATGACACACAATGTTCCAGAAGCATTGGTGCAGAAGGAAGACGTTCGCTGTTTAGTTCTTCAGGACTGGAACCCCACAGTTCTCTCTCTTTCCCTCCCTCTCCCTCTCTCTCTCCCTCTCCCTCTTCCTCCCCCCTCTCTCTTTCACAAACACACAGCACATGCTCAGGAACACACACACACACACACACACACACACACACACACACACACACACACGGAGGGAGAGCAAATGCAGGCACACTCACGCAGCATGGCATTTGCAGATGTCTAGGAACAGCCTTGGGTATGGCCCTTCCTTCCCACCTTGTCAGAGCCAGGGTGTCTTGTTAGTGGCTTTGTATGCCAGTCTAGCTGGCCAGACGCCTTTGCTGCTTGTTTAATTTTAGTCAAACAGACACTTTTTGAAGAACAATGATAAAAATGATAATGGGTTAAGGCCAGAGAAAGTATCTAGAAGGTTGTTGTAAGAACAAGGGCATCTTGATTTTGTTTATTATCCTCAAACGACTTCTGAGCTTTTTCCTGTTCAGTTCTCAACTATAAATCATCATCATCATCATCATCATCATCATCATCATCATCATCATCATACCACCACCACCACCACCTCCTCCTCCTCCTCCACCACCACTACCTCCACCACCACCACCACCACCACCACCACCACCACCACCACCACCACCACCAGCCTCCACCTCCACCTCCACCTCCACCTCCACCACCACCACCACCACCACCAATCATTTGTGGCTTCTGGAGATCTCATTAACTTTTTAGAAATCAAAATATAATTAATTTTGAGGGTTAGGAGTGTAGCATACTTGGAAGAGTGCTTGTCTAGCACGCATGAAGTCTGGGGTTCAGTCCCAGCACTGTATACATTGGATGTGGTGGCACACATGTGTAATCCCAGCACGCTGGGGATAGAGGCAGGAGGATCAGAAGTTAAAGATCAGTATTGACTGCAGAGTGAGTTCAAGACTACCTTTGGATACATGAGATCCTGCCTCAAAACATTAACTAATTTTGTTTTGATTTGTTTGAAAAAGGTAAAGAATTTTGGGTTTGTGTTCTGGCCTGGCCACTTAACCACATGGGTGAGGGTAAGTCATTCACTATCCCTCCGTTCAGATTTGGACATCACAGTAAAGACGCTACTTCAGGCTTACTGGGAGCTTCGATGAGACTACAACTTGGGAAACGCTTCTCAGACCCCTGGCATATGTCAAGACTCTCTAGATGGTATTTACTATTTTGGTTTAGGGATCTGGTTTTTGGTGATGGCCTACCTTCAGGGATTCACACAGGCTGTCTGTGGTATGAAGAAAAGCAGAGACATCACCCTCTCATCTCTGCAACATGGGGACAGGAGTGGCCTTCTCCGAGGTTTAAGGAGTATCAGTCCTCCTTATTTGTTTTGAGTGTTGCTCAGACTCTGCCCCTACACTGGCTTCAGATGCTTGACTTCCCTTCCTCAGCCCATATTCTACCTTTGGAGGGGAGGTACCCTAT
Source organism: Peromyscus californicus insignis (assembly GCF_007827085.1). Lineage (NCBI taxonomy): Eukaryota > Metazoa > Chordata > Mammalia > Rodentia > Cricetidae > Peromyscus > Peromyscus californicus. Next base: position 59,388,367 of record NW_026294606.1, read on the forward strand.
CTCAGCACAGCAAAGAAGAGTGAGGGGCAATATGGACTTTCAGAGGGACTGAAATTAGGCAGGTAGACCTCATCCTACCCTGCCTTGCATTCGCTGTTCTTTGAGACGTTTCTGCTTAGCATTCCCAAGAGACAAATGGAGAATGAAGTTTGCTTTTAGGGTGTGTATTAGTTACTTTTCCTATTGCTCTGATAACATACTTGCCAGAAGCGACTCAAAGGAGGGAAGAAGTATTTGGCTCACTGTTTCAGTGGCTCTAGCAAGTTCAAGGCAGGGAGCATGTGGCCATGACTTTTCTTTCCCATCTTGGTGGACCAGGGCTAGACATGTGGCTTCACTGGTAGATGCTTCATTAGCATGCATACATCTCTGTGTTCAGTTCTTAGTGCTGCACAGAACAGAATGTGGGGGTGCATACGTGTGATCCTAGTACTTAGGGGGTGGAAACAGGAGAGTCAGGAGTTCAAGGTCATTCTCAACTATACAACAAGTTCAAGATCAGCTTGAGCACAGAAGATCTTGCTTCAAAACAAAAACCACTGCCACCACCATACCACCACCACCACCACCATACTACCACTACCATACTACCACCACCATCATACCACCACCATACTACCACCAGCACCACCAGCACCACCAGCACCAGCACCAACACCATACCACCACCACCACAACAACAACAGAAAACAAACAACCAACCCTCTTAGATCAGGAAGCAGAGAGATGAAGGCCACAAGCAGGGTTTGGTTATAACCCTAAAAGGTTTATCCCTAGGGAGCTAACTTTGCCAGCCAGTCCCTGTATGCCCTCCATAAACAGGGCCACCAGCTGCAGACTAGGTGTTCAAATGAAGCTTATGGGGGACATTTCGAATCTAAACTGTAGTGAGATACTAATGAGTTGTTAGGAATATAGAAATAAATCTCTGCCTCTCTGCCTCCTCCTGGATCCATCATTTATTAGTTGAATCATTACCTTTGTGTGTGTGTGTGACAAGGTTACTATGTAGCCCAGGCTAGCCTCAAGTGTGATCCTCCTGTCTCAGTCTCCCTAGTGCTGGTATTCCAGCTGGGTGATACGACTCCTGGCTGACTGTACCCTCTTAAGCCTCCTATCTCAATTCTTTGTGATTTGTTTTTTCATCTCCAAAAGGAAGACGAATTGGTGCCTGTCTCTTGCCATTCCAAACGGAATAAAATATTTTGATGTATACAAGGCAGCAAGTAGGTCCAGCATACAGTAAGTGCGCTCAATATATGTTGTGTATTTTATTATCCAGTCCTCTTAATAGAGTCAAATCAGATTATGGTCTGACTTCCCAGAGGAGGTCAGGCAGTTTCACTTTGGCTGCCACAGCCCTTGCTTATCATAAACTTGAACAAGCATGCAATCCCCTCTCTCCTGTAGACTTCCTTAGATCATCACAGCTTCCCACCATTGACACGTCCTACTGACAGCAGGCATAGGAAAAATGTTGTGGTCTGGTCTATGTAGCAAAACTATTCTGTAGGAGGCTCCTTTGATTAGCTTTATTATTGTTTTTAACTTAGTGCACACAGGCAGTCAAATGAGTTTGGAAAGAGGCCACACTGGTTATAAAGATGGATGCTCTCAGACCAGCTTTCATTCAATTTTGGAGTCAAGGAATTCGGATGAATGTTCTTAAGAACTGCTACCAAATATTTGGTGGTCTTATACCACAAACGTTCATAACTTATATTCTTTCCCCACCCTGTGCCCTGCCCTGGATCTTTAGGTGGTGTAGATTTAAGATAATGCCTGGATTTTAATATTTTAGAGTTTATATTTTACTGAAGTTGCACATGTACATAATTTAAAGTCAGAGTATGAAGTTAACGATGAAAAACGGCTGTCCCTTACCCGACCCTCATATTGACTCACCCAATATACTGTTTCTTCTCATATTGGCTTCCGTTACTAAATACCATATTTTTTGGTGCTTTATTTTTACTATCAAGCACTTTCTGTTTTTGTTCTATTCTCAGAGATGAAAATTTCTCTTCAAGGTTCCAAACTTTCTCTAGGGGTTGGAGCATTTACAGCTGTTTCACAGGACTGGAGTTCAGTTCTCATCATCCACACTAGGCAGCTCAACTGCCTGGTAACTCCAGCTCCATGGGATATGACATGGTGTCTGCATGTACACACACACACACACACACACACACACACACACACACACACACACACACACTAAAAACTAGAGAGTAAATGTGATTGATTGTATTTAGACATAGAGATGCACATTACAACCAAGATCCTTATTGTTCTATATTCCTAAGGCTTTTCATTTCTTGGAGTTAATAATTGTCTTGCTTTTACTTTCTAAATTACCACATGTTGTGGTTTGAGTGTAAGAATATCTCTCCACACACTCGTGTATTTGAAAAGTTGGTCCTCAGCTGGTGGCACTGTTTTGGGAGGTTGTGGAATCTTTTGGACATAGGCCTGGCTGACAGACAGGGTCATAGGGGCCGAGGATTATGGGTCATAGCTCAGTCCTGGTTCTCATGTGAGTTTTGTTTCCTGACTTCAGGGACAATGTGACTAACTACCCCATGGTCTCTCTGGTGCATCTCATCTCTGCTATAATTAATTACGTGACCTAAACCATGGGCTGAAGGAAATCCTTCTGCCCTTAAGTTACCTCTTCAAGGGTCCTGTGACAGTAAGCAGGAAAGGAAGGCAGAAAATTGGTACCCAGAGGAAGTGGTGCTGAGGAAATCCATACAGATGCGTAAACAGGCTTTAAAAAGTCCACAGAAATGGAATACAGTTTTGTAACTAAGGAAAAGCATATCGGAGGCTGGGATGTGTCCCAATGGTAGAGGGCTGGTCTAGCACACATGAAGCCCGGGCTCAAGGCCAGCATAACCCAGATATGGTAGAGCACTGCTGTCATCTTAGCGTTTGGAAGAAAGAGGCAGATGATCAGGAATTCAAGGTCACCCTCACATGTCTAGTGAGTTTGAGGCTAGCCTAGGCTAAAGGAATCGCTATCTCAAACTTTTTTTTTAAATGCACAGAGGAAGAATTGGTAATTGAGATACTATGAGGGAAGTAGAAGGTAGAGAGATTTTCAATTGATTATGGTATTTGTCAACTTTCCATCACTGTTTTGAAATACCTGAGGCAATCAACTTACAAAGTGAGGTGATTTTGGCTCACAGTTTTGGAAGTTTGGGTCCATGGTTAGCTGACCTGCTACTTTAGGCTTGTGATGATGTAGCAGGTCACAGCAGTGGCAGGTGCTAGAAGGGACAGCTCAGTTTCTGTGCAGCAACTAGAGAGAGAGACCAGCATTCTACAACCTCTTCTAAGGGGGCATTAACCATGATCTAAGACTTGCCAGTAATCCCCGACTTCTAAAGGCTCCATTACCTCCCAATGGCATCATATTGCGGACAAGCCTTCAACATGGGTCTTTAAAGGGCGTTTCAGATCCAAACCGTGGCAATCAGCAGGGCACATCTTATGGAGACATAGAAGGCAAGATCAGAGGCTGCAGTTGTGTTCAACCCATGGGCAGCAGTAGCTCCGATTGGAAGAGCAGCCCAAAGAGCCTTGACTGAAAAATGGTGCTGTCCAGGGGCCGGGGGCATGGCTGGGTCAGCAAAGCGCTTGCCTTGCAAGAGTGAGGGTCTGAGCTTGATCCCAAGAATCAAGAGCCATGTGTGGTGGTGTGGTGCACATGTCATCCCAGAGATGGTGAGACAGGAGGCAGAGGCAGAAGGATCCGGGAAGCTGATTGACCAAGCTAGCCTAATCGACTTTGCAGAGATCCAGGCCAATAAGAGATCCCTCTCTCAAGCAAAAAGTGGATGATGGCCAAGGAATGGCACCAGAGGCTTTCCTCTTCCCTCTACACATGCATGTGCATAAGTGTATGCATTCATACACATAGAAGGTAAGAATAATGTTCAGGGGGAAGTCCTTCCCGGCTTCCTTTAGGTAAGCTTGCTGTCACAGCATGTTCTTTGACACTGAGGAGGGGACAACTCTCCATGACCTTCTCTGTAGCCGAGACTAACCCCAGAGGGCAACCCCCGCTCCCCGGGGTTCACAACACTCCTGCCTCCTGTGTGGGAGCAACCCAAAGAGCAAGGACAGAGCATTGCATTCCAACACAATGGCTGTGGCTATGAAGGGAGCTGCAGCTTTGCCCAGCCCACCCACAACTTTGGACTTAAGCACTTCATACAGCTGGTCGAGCAAGTCAGTCTGCGGGGTTGGGGGAAAGAAGGGATGTCTGATTGACTGGAGCGATTCATGGACCTGGTCGGAGCTTGTGGGGCATAGCCAGCCTCTTGATTCCTGGTGTCTCTGCCCTTGTCAACAAGGATTGGCTTTGATTTATGTAATGTAAGAGAAAAGAAGCTCAGTAAGTCACAGTTGGTGCTGTGTCTCTCTACGGACGTGCGCATGCTCTCTCTTTCTCAACAAATTAGTGCGAGGGAAGCGTTTGTAAATGAGAGATTAAATTTCCTTGTTTTTGTTGGAAAGCTCCCTCAGTCTCTGTCAGCAAATGTGCTATGGCATTCTTTCCATGTTGGGCTGGCTTTTGGGTCACTTGTTATTTTTATTTCTTTTGTTCTTGCTGCTCAGTGTCCAGTTCCCCGGGAGGGGGTGGATAGAAACTCTTGTCCTCACATGGGACCATTTCCTGGGGGTGGAGAAGGGGCAGAAGATAGGGTAGGTCAGATAAAATCCGGCATGCTTCATTTAATTTGTATTTCAAAGAAAATGTATAGTCTTTTGAGAGACACGTAAGTATATCCCAAACACTGCATGGGATGTGCTTGTACTAAAACTGCCCTGTTTATCTGAAGTTGAAACTGAACTAGCTACGACGCTGTGCTTTTCTTCAGCACCTCTAAGCAGTCTCAGAATCTCATGGGGAGGAAGACAATGTGGATATGAGACAGTCCCATGGCTGGAGGAGAATGCAGACGCACTCCTTTGTCACCTTGGTTACTAGGACAGAAAAGAACTTGGTTTCCTTGAGTATTCAGACCACGGGGAGGAGAGGCAAGCATTTGCCTTTGGCAAAACCTCAGCAAACAAGATAAAGAATATGTGGGTTGGTGAGATGGCTCAGTGAGTAATGCGCTGAGCACTGTGTGAAGACCTGAGCTCGAACCCCAGAGTTGATGTAGTGGAAGAAGAACTCACAAGTTGCCCTCTGACCCCTACATTTGTGTTATGGCAGTTGCGCGCGTGTGCGCGCGCACACACACACACACACACACACACACACACACACACTTCCTGACAATGGAGTCAGGAAGATCAAGAGTTCAAGGTCATCCTCAGCTATATGATGAGATGAATGCCAGAGTGAGCTATATGAAACCCTATCTCAAAGGCCATGCTAGGCAGAAGCTCTACATGTCCAGCTCATAATATATTCTTTAGTCATTCATCTGTGGACAGGCTTTGCTGAATTCCCTTTTTGGCTTGTTAATAGTTCTGTACTAACCATGGTTGTTTGTTGTTTAGGTGTTTCTGTTGGATGTTTAATTAGGTCTTTTGGGTAGATCCCCAGGAGTCATACAGCTGGAATATATGGGAGTTCCATGTTGAGGAATTCTATATTGAGGTAATGCTGTACAGAGTGGCCAGACTAACTTATATTCCTTCCAACAGTCACCATCTTGCGCCCTCACACCTGCCTCAAATCATTGCCACTATTTACTTTTTGAGACAGTCTTATTCTGTAGCCGGGACTGGCTTGGAACTCACTATGGAGCCCAGGCTCATTTTGACTCTTCAGAGATCCTCCTGTTCTCAGACTCCTCAGTGCTGAGATTACAGATGTGAGTCACAATACCTATTCACAGAAGTCCATCGGCTTCTGCCTTCTGAGTGCTGGGATTAAAGCTGTGTACCACTATACCTGGCCCTTGAGGAGTTAGTCACTTTTGATCTCTGGTCCCATAAGGAACATGTCAGAAGATGCTGTCTTAGTCCTCTTTCCCACTAGAATTTCATCAGCCGGAGCAGCCATGTAAACTGTGGATGGGGACGGTGCCTGGGAGCACGGAAGTGGGATATGGTGTCTGTCTTCCTGGAGGGAGCAGTGACAGATGGAGGTGACTTGGCTCCCATGGAATGTGAAATGAGACATCTGTACAGTTTTCTGGGATTGTACCTGCAGTGGTTTAGGAAGAGTGAATTTGGGGACTGTTCTTGGCTGGTAACTTTCAAGTCTGTTTGCCCAGCCTTTCAGAAATTTCTGTGAGCTTCCTAATAACCTTTAGGAAATGTTCTTAGGCCAGTTAGAGTCTGTGCAGCCATGAACTCAGGCAGCGTAGACCTCTCTCCTATAGGCCCTACCGTCCAATCCATCCTCTCTGCCACATTTAGTCAGATGTGATGGGGCAAAGATGACTTCAGCTGCCCTAGATCCTGCCTGAGCTGTCTCTCGGGTGGGAATTAGTGATCACCCAGCCCTGAAGGGCAGCAGCTGTAATGAGAAGGACGACTTGTGTGTAGATTGAGTTTGGGCTGAAATCCAACTTTTTCTATTTGTAATTATGCCAGAATCCAGATCAACCTCTAGGCTGGATTGACTCATATTCCAAGACACATAGGAAGCAGAACCTGACTTGAGCTGTGGCCTTTTCTCCCACACTTGGGATGACTTTGAGTTATTTGTACTTATTTCTACCAGTTCTATTTAAATAGCAAGATTTTCTGCCCTTCTAAGAATCATGCCTTAACCTTTTCAAAATGTAAGCACCATAGTAGGGATAGAGAATGAAAATGGAATTCCAGAACATTTTCATGGACACTAAAAAAAAGATCAGTTGATACTTTCCTAAAATAAACTCAGTTATAAACTATTAACTAGTTTGAGATGGTCAAGTTTGCCTACTGTATCATTGGACCCTCTGACTAGCTCATAGCTAGCTCTTAACAAGAAGAACATTTAATTTAATGTTTGTCTTGGTTCTGTGCTTTCAGTATTGAAAATGTCCTGTCCTTTTTCCTGCTCTCTCCCTAGTTCCTCTAGAATGACCTACTATAAGGCTCTGGTGAGGCTAGCTCAACTCTTCTGTTAGTCTTCCTCTTGGGAGTATTTGGCAGGGAAAGAAAATGTACTGGGAATGAACATAAAGTTTGGAAGTAGCAAGGAGAAGTCAGGAATCCCTCTGCCATTCAGTCTTCCTTTATGTGTCGGTGACGTCACTCATGGTGACTAAAGATCCTGCAGAGTGTCTGGTGCGATTTTCCTCTCTGCTGTCTGTCATGGGAAGTTATGCTTTTTGATCCTGTTTTCCTTACAGTTTGCTTCCTCACATTCATTCCATGCCCCACAGTCAGTTTGCCTGCCTCCGGCCACCCTTCATGGGATGCTGGAGTCTGGAGGTTACTTGAAAACATTTACATTTTATAAAGATACAGAGGAGAAAAAGGCAAGAGACTTTAGTCAACCCTTCACAACTTTCATGATGCTACACTTCTCCCTTGTCTTTATTCCCTCACTCCTTCTTTCAATCTGTCAATCAAGGGCCCTCATTCCCCATAGTACTTCTTGTGCCAACCAAAATCCCTTGAATGGGACAAGATGGCAAGTTGTTAATTATTTATTATGGCAGATCTTAATAACAGCTGCATTTTTACAGCACATTAATCATGAAGGGTTTTAGGATCAGACAGTGAGTTTGTGTAAGTTGTCTGAGAGTCCACATTATGAAAAGCATTTGTTTGTTTTTTGTAGTGCTGAGACTGGACACAGGTACACACTAGTGCGTGCTGTCTTCCATTGACCCACGTCTTGGCTCTTCAAGTAGATTTTGAGCAGTAGATAAGAATGTGCCCATCTCAGCTTCAAAAATGGGTACCTGAGACACCTGCCACTGTCCCATTCTTGTAGTCTACTCACCTGTTTGGGGGAAGGATCCAAGCCAGTTCAACTCTCTGTAAGATTTAGAAGCCCTTCCCATGTCATATGAACACATGAGTGCATGAACACTGCGGGAGAGAAGACTGGCTTTGTAATGTCCCAGAGAGGGCTGAGGTGATGGCTTACAGTGAAGTTTGTTTCAAGCATGAGGAGCTGAGTTTAGTCCCTTAGAAAGAATACAAAAAACTTGGGCAAGGTGGCATGGGCTTATGATCTCAGCTCTGGAGGGATGGGTCAGGACAAGATGATCCCTAGGGCTTTCTGATCAGCCAGTCTAGTGAGAGACCCTGTCTTAAAAATGTAAGGTGTGGCTGGAAAGATGTCTTAGTGAGTGAAAGCATTTGCCATGTGAGCCTGGTGACTTGGGTTTGATCTCTGTGACCCATAGTGGAAGGAAATAACCAACTCCTGAAAACTGTTTTCTACCTTTGCAAGTGTGATGTACATACACATCAGCACTCAAACATCAAACACACACACACACACACACACACACACACACACACACACACACACACACACATGCATGTGCAATAAACAGAAAAAAAAATCTTCTGGTCTCCACATACATGCATGTGCTCTGTCCCATACTCAAATAAAAATAAATGGTTCAGAAAAGAGAATGAGATATAGGTGGCTCCATGTATGCTCACTGAATGAATGGTGAGTGGTTGTGTAGGTTGAACTGGGTCACTTGAGTCTGTAAGTATTTTCTCAGACAGGGAGATGCACTTCATCAAGCCCCTGAAGAGGACAAGACTCTGAACATTCGTACATTTAGATCAGTTAAATCATAAGCAAATTCAACCAGCCAGGACTCAGAACAACCTTGATCATCACTGGGTAGAAGACTGTCACACACTCATTCAAGTAGTGAACAGACAGAGAGCATCAGGGTGCTCCTTCTCAGCAGCTCTTCCATGTGCTCCTTAGTCCTTTGAACACTCCAAGCATCCTCTTCCTATGCTACTCATCCCCAACTCTTTCCCTTCTGCTGCTATTCTGCAGCCTTTGTTCTAGCTTCTGAACTTGACGGCAGCACCTTTAAGTCAAAGGGACTTCCAAGTGGTAAAGGTGAATTGAGCATCAGGTAATTACAATAAGAGATTGGGGTATAGCACAGTGATACAAAGCATGCTTAGAATGTTCAAGGCCCTAAATTCAATACCTAGATTTGAAGAGGAGCTAAAACAATATAGCATCTGCTGATACACACACGCACACACACACATACACACATATGAACATACACAGACACGCATATACATGTATATGTAATTTTAAAAGAACAAATGAACATAAACTACTCTCACAAAAAGGTAAAAAGAGACAAAGCAGAGGCTGCATCTGCTCACCTGCAGACCTCTGCCTGTTGAGTTGCCCACTCAGGTCCCATCACTTTCCGACCTTCTTGTTGGTGCTTCATGTTCCGGACAAGGAAAGGCCAACAGCAGTTTCAATGTCAAAGCCAGCCGCGAAGTGGCAGAGGCCTTCTTCCAAGTCAACCCATGATGGGCTTGCACACCAAGGAAAAGAAGCTGCCATGCCCACTGATGGAAAAGATGACCATGTTGGAGCAGACAAGGAGCCCACGCAGACACCGGAGGTGATGACATTCTGAGTCGGTCCTGCACTATTTACAGGAATTTCCAAATCTTGCTTCATCTTTCCTCACGAGTTCAGAGTCAGCCTCCAGAATGCCACTGCATGGGTGACCTTAGTATTTCTCTCAAGTAAAAAGGGCTTCTGTGTTTGACATTCTCTTCAAGGCAACAGAGTTGCCAGGGACGCAGATGCAAAGAGACCAGCAAGAGTTGACCTTTGACTGTTGGCTTTTTGATATCATCTACCGGGTCCCTTTTGGAAAATACTTTCTTAGCTGTATCTTCATATAAGTTTTTCTCTTACAAAATTTTTAATTTAATCTATGATTTTTTTGGTGTGGTACATGTATGTGTACCTGTGTGTATGTATGTGTGTGTGTGTGTGTGTGTGTGTGTGTGTATACACCTGTGCACAGGAGCATGCATATGCATACAAGTACATCTACAAGCCAGAGGTCAGTGTCTGATGTCTTCTTCTATCTCTCCAAATCTTACTTTGGTTTGTTCATTTTGTTTTTTAACTTTTGGGACAGGTTTGTTGTATAGCTCTGGCTCGCCGGGATTCACTACTAAAATCAGGCTGGTCTCACAGAGATCTGCATGCTTCGGCCTCCTAAGTGCTGGGATTAAAGGCATGCACCATCATGCCCCTCTTCCACTTTGTATTTGGAGTCAGATGTCCTGCTGAACCTGAGCTCACCGATTTGGCCCGCAAGCCCCAGGGATCCTCCCGTTCTAGCTCCACAGTGCTGGTGAAGCACCACTGTGCCCGAATTTTATGTGGGTGCTGGGGATTTGAACTCAGGTTCTTATGATTGGACAGCAAGCAGCTTATCAACGGAGCCATCTCCTTAGCCCCGTGAGTTTCCCTTGGCAGAGGGTCAAGGCCTAGTGTTGGCACTGTTGAACTTCTCCAGTGTTCTCCAAGGGTGGTTTTTAGCAGTCCATCCATTTCATTGCCATGAATGAATGAATTCATTTGAGATCCTCCTGCCTCAGCTGCCTGAGTGCTGAGGTTTCAAGTTCACCACCATGCTTGACTCATTGCTTTGACTCTTAGTTTAATCCTCTAAACTTCATGACAGCATGTATGGGCTATCTCAGAGTCTGAATTTCTTTCCCTTTTGTTTCAGATTTGTCTTTTGAAGGATTATCCTTGAGGCCCACCAACGAACCAGTTTCCTGACTCACTGGGAGAGAAGTGCAAAGTGGCCCTAAAAGGTGACTGCTGAGAACAATAGCCTTGTTCCTGTAAATCTGGTGGCATTACATGAAAAGTTGGTGCCTCTTTATTTGTCAGCCTTTCGTAGAGGGCTGTCCTGCACGCAGACATCGGGAGTGTACCTGAGAAGATTTTAAGTAAATACCGTCCTGAGGCCAGTGTGTGCGAACTGTCAGTTTGTATTCGTGTGATGTGAGAGTACCTCTGCCACACCATGAATCACTCCGGATTACCCTATGGAGAGCTTTGCCTCCTGCCTGAAGGATTAGGGAAGCAGGGTTGAGGTGCCATCCATCAGCCCCGTCTTTCAGGGAATGCTAGTAAAGTCATCTTGCAGCTGACCCGCAGTGGAAGCTCTCTATTTCCACGTCTCTGAGAAAGGTCACCTAAAGGTAATGGAATATTGTTGTCAAGGTAGCATAGTCTTGTTCCCTAAGCTGGCCTGGGAAGGGCTTGCTAGAGTGGATGACAGGGAGGAGGAGAAAGCTTACAGAGCAGAAAGAAGGGAGATGGTTCAGTGCCCTGGGCATTTCTAAAAAATAGCCTCCTCGTTTAGTTATTAATGCCCCTTTTAAGAATAATCCTGCTGAAATGCAGGCTTAAGATCTTCCCAGAGGAGAATGGATGTTCAACATCACATGGCTGCTACACAGATGATTGAGGGGAGACTTTTCTCATTGCTTTTCTTTTCTGTCTTTTCATCGGTGTGTGTGTGTGTGTGTGTGTGTGTGTGTGTGTGTGTGTGTGTGTGTGTGTGTGTGTGTGTGTGTGTGTGCCTATGACATGAACATATTTTTCTGGTTTTTCGAGACAGGGTTTCTCTGTGTAGCTTTTGCGCCTGTCCTGGAACTCACTCTGTAGCTCAGGCTGGCCTTGAACTCATAGAGATCCACCTGGCTCTGCCTCCCGAGTACTGCGATTAAAGGCCTGTGCCACCACTGCCTGGTGACATGAACATTTTTGGTGCTGGTAACTTCATATTTATCATTCACTGATAACCACTCTGGGCAGATGTTTTTAAAATATTGATCACATTTAAAGAGTGAAGCAATCCTTCTCAGAGTGGTGGAACTTATCAAGTTCTTAGGAATGGGGACAATTTCAGTTCTGTCTTCTCCATACCCTCAACCCTTCCAATGACTTCTCATCAGAATCCCAACATTAGCCTCAAAAGCCCTTCCCCGCTTCATGTGTTTTTAATTATCATTTTATTTATTTGTTGGCTATTTTCAACATGTATGCATTGATCATTTCCCTGCCCAACTCTTACTGCCCCCAGTCATTCAACATGTCCATGTCCCACCTCTATGGTTTTTCCTTTTGTTTCTGTAATTCGGTGAGCCTAATTAGTGTTGCCTGCTGGGACACTGACATCTTTCTGCCTTGATATTCTGTAGGTCTTGGGTAGGTGACCACGACTGCAGCTTATGAGTGCTTCAGCCTTGTCATGTCCAGGAGACATTGTTTCACAGCAGTCCACGCTGACCTCTGGCTCTTACATTTTCCTGCCCCATCATCCACAAGTCTTTCTGAGACTTTCAGGGCTGAGCATTCAGCAGTCACTTATTCTCAGAGTTTTGACCGGTTATCAGTCTCTGTATTGACTACTCTCTACTGTAGAAGAAGCTTTTCTGGCCAAGCCTGAGAGCAGCGCATTGTATACCCATTGGTTTTGAGATGGCCATCTGTGGTCTCTTTGCTGTCTGTTCTAAACCACTCTTCTTACACTCCCACCTCGGGACATTCGTCCTGATGTTCTTTGATGCACGACTCAGACATGTCCATGCAGGCTCTCTCGCTGCACTTCCTTGTTAGCATTTACTGATTACTTTCTGCAAACACCATTTCAGCTAGTGCTCAAAACTACTCTATGGAAAAGTAAATTTCCACATGCTAATGTATATGATATTTAAAAATAGACCCAACCATTGTCTCCCCATTTCCTGCTTTTCCAGAGCTTTACTAATTGTGGTTGAGACATGGTTGCTTCAGGGGAAGTGGAGGTATGGCCTAGATGAAGCCAAATGTCATGTCTTAACCTTGAGCCTCTTAAATCCATAGCTAGACATTAAGTCGATACTTTTGATTTGCAAAATCCAGGTGGTATAGACAGAAGAAAGGCTACTTCTAACCTTCCTGAGCTGGATTGAGGTTTTTTTTTTTTTTTTGTTTTTTTTTTTTTTTTTTTTTCAATTCAATCTGTGTTACTATCCTATTTCTCCAGGCATAAAGTGGGGAAGATTGAAAAGTTCTCAGAGAAGTCAACATGTTGTACAGTACAGTGTCCCTAATGTGGGAGCAGTGGAGTTCAGTTTGAGGTTCTACTTTTTTGTGGATAAGCTAAGAAGTATTTTTGAGAGAAATATTATCATCCATGACAAGACTACTGTGATCAAAATAATCTGTGCCACACATTCAGCTTCACCAGAGATGAGATCTGCTTCCTGATGCACATGGTGAAGTAGGGTCCATGGATTCTACCACGGTCCTGGCTGCTTATGGTGCTGGAGTTCTAGACAGCTCCGTTGACCAGTAAGCCAGGACTGAGGTACTAGGTGGTTTCTTAGTCATGGGATAATGCATATAACTCCGTGGGAAGCATATAAGGAGAAATGTGTATCATCCACCCAAAGGAAAAGAATAATTGCCTGAAAATCACTGTTGTTGTTATTCTTATGACTTATGCCATTATAGTCATCTTTACATATAAGCCTTGGTTTATATCTGAGGTAGTTACTTTAATCAGACTCAAGAATGTTTTCCAGTAGGTGATATGAGCTAAGGAAATGGCTGAGCAAGGGAAGTCTTGCTATGCAAGCATGAGGTCCTGGTTTCAGACCCCCAAACCACATTCATCTTGATGTAGTAGCATGTGTCTGTGATCCCAGCACTCCTACAGTGAGATGGGAGGCAGATACAGGAGAATCCCTGGAAGTTGTGAGTCAGCTACTCTGGCATACACAGTGACAATGAGACCCTGTCTCCAACTAGGTGGAAAGCAAAGGTCAACACCTGACGTGGTGCTTAGGCCTCCACATACATGCTGTAGCATGTGTTCTCTACCCCTCCACAAAAATTTTAAAAAAGAATGTGATACATATGGTGAAATTTGTTACCAATTTGCATTTCTTCTAGATCTAGCTAGTTAGAACAAATAAAATATGCTACCCATTTACACCTCAAATCTGAAGTGATACCTTGAGTCTCATAATTAAAAATTCATAAGCATCAAGGAATGGGAGCATTGACAGGCTGGTGAACTCTCAAGCTTTCGCATGGAAGGGAAACTTGGTAGAAAACGAGAGAACACAAATTGGGAACAGAAAAGTGAAGAAGGTGTTGTGTTAGCAACTCCCTGCAACTGGAGGGAGGAAAGGGGCTCAGAAGATGCAGAGAGAATGAAACATGCAAGGCCCAGGAAACAGATGAAATTTATAAGTCTCAGAATGCTTCTGAAAGTTAGAAAATCCACAAGACTCCTTCCTAAGGGTATATCTAAGTGGAAACAAGTTCTGAGGAGAGCAGACCTTCCCATTAGGGGAGCTTTCCGTAAGTATTGCAGGGTGCAGCTTCCGTGAATCATCAGCTGCGTTGGGCCAAGCTTTTCCATGATGCCTTTGAGTCACTGAAGTCCTGTCAGTCAGCCCTCACCCATGTTTCTATAAGTAACCTCAGTAAGCTAATTGGTTCACTCAGCTAGGCTTAGGTGGAATCACTTCTTTGTTTTGTTCGTGCAAGCCGTCCCAGGAAACGTCCAACAACAGAAGGATGTTTTTAAAAATCCACAGAAGAAAGTGAATCTGGAGCTGAGGGACAGAGGAATTCACAATGGTAAATAACAAAAGGCTAAGTATTAGAGTTTCCAGTTGTACGGATGAAAACAGTGAAAGGCCAGAGAGATTGAAGGCACTGTGGCAATTTCACACAGCCTGTTTGGAATAGAGCTGGGATTCCAACCCAGGCCTATGTCTTAGGTCATAATTATATATCACCTCTCACTACTCATAGTTCTTGTTCATCTGTTTGCTTACTTGTTTTAGTGTTGGGGACTGGACCTGGGGTCTGACACACACTTGACAAGTACTCTACCACTGAGCTACTTCTCTAGCCCCTTGTTCCCACCACTTCAAGAGTTAAGCCCACCAGGTGTCACCAAGCCTGATGATTTATGATGGAGCACACTGTTCTCAAGCCTGTTCAACCCTGGAACACTTACTTGTCCAAGAACAGCCTTGAAATTAACCTCTAAAGCTTACATAACTGATTTTTTCAGCCCCTAAAGCTGTTGGGTAAATCCCAAACCCATCCTGATACCTGCTTTTATATAGCCCATGAGCTAAAAGATTAAGAGAAGAAGATGTTTTCATAACACATGAAGATGAGGTGGAGTTGAAATTCTAGTATTAATGAGTTAAAGTTTTTATTTGGACATAGCTGCATTCACTCATGTACTCAATGCCACTGTGCTGAGTAATTGTCACAGAGACATCTGGCCTGTATGTTCTGGTGTTTTCCACATGGTCATTTACATAAGAAGTTTGAGGACAAGACAGGCATCCTCTTAGGCCATTATAATTAATTTATGTAATCTTGATTTGATTTTCATTTATGTGATGATGTGAATGAGAATGTTCCTCACAGGCTCATATATTTGAATGCTTAGTTCATAGTTGGTGGAACAGTTTGGGAAGGGTTAGGAGGTGTGGCCTTATTGGAGAAGGTGTGTCACTTGGGGTGGGCTTGGAGGTTTCAAAAGTTCACATTATTTCCAGTTAGCTTGTGCACTCCCCCTCTCTGAGTCATACATGTAGAACAGATTCAAGCTCTCAGCTACTGCTCCAGAGCCATGCTTGTCTGCCTGCTGCCACGCTCCTCACCATGGTCGTTATGCCATGGACTCTTAACTCACCAGGACTGTGAGCCTCCAATCAAATCCTTTCTTTTATAAGTTGCTTTGGTCATGGCACTTTGTGAAGGAAACAGAGAAGTAACTAAGACGATTTCCCACAGTGAAATGTCTTCTTTTACAATTCAGCCCTGTCATTGGGATCATCTTTCCTTTCCCTCCGGGACATCCTTTAACACATTCTTCAGCAGGATCTGTGCTTTTCCAGCTGTCTGAGTATGTGGGCTTGAAAATGTCCTTGTGTTCTCTTCCTTATTTGTGTGTGTGTGTGTGTGTGTACATATAGAGGTCAGAGGTCAGCCTCAGAGATCATTCCTCAGTAGCTGTTTATCTTGTTTCTTTGAGGCTCTTGCTGGCCTAGGACTTAGCATGAAGTCTTACTGGCTAGGTTGGCTGACCAGTGAGCCTCAGGGATCTGCAGATCTCTGCCTCCCCAGTGCTGGGATTACAAACGTCCTCTACCACACCTGGCTTTTTTTCCCCCTCTCAATTGGGGTACCTGGGGATAGAACTCAGATCCTCATGCTTGTGTGGCAAGCACCTTCCCAACTGAGCCATCTCTCCAGGCCTCTTCTCTTTTCTCTTCAGCTTGAAAAAACCTATTGCTTAATGTGGAATATAACACACACACACACACACACACACACACACACACACACACACACACACACACACATACACAGAGTCTGTCTAGTAACAGAGTTACTTTCCTTTCGTATTTCAGTGTCTCTGATGGCTGCCATCGAGAAGTTCTAAGTTTGTTACTCCTTTGATGATTATCTGACATTATCTTGACTGCTTTTGAAATGTTTTCATTATTTGCATATTCTCCATGATGTGTTGAGTTATAGATTGTTTTTCATTTGTGTTGCTTGAGGTTCATTTATCTTCTCCAGATCTTTGTGTGTGTATGTATGTGTGTGTGTGTGTGTGTGTGTGTGTGTGTAGGTATACGTTATGTCATGTGTCTGTTGCAGGGACACGTGAATGTGTGTGTGAGTGTGGAGGTCAGAGGTTGACATTAGTGAATGTGTGTGTGAGTGTGGAGGTCAGAGTTTGACATTAGTGAATGTGTGTGTGTGTGTGAGTATGGAAGTCAGAAGCTGACATTAGTGGCTTCCTTTCCTTTACTCTCCACTTTATTGCTTTTGAGGCGGTGTCTCTCCCGAGCCCAGAATCCCTGCTTCTGCTGGACTAGCTAGGCAGCTTGCCCTTGGACCCACTGTCTCTGCCTCCCACTCTTTCTCCTGGTAGAAGAGGCATTTGTTCTCCTCAAACTGGAACAGTGTCTATTATTAGTTTTGCAAAGATCTTATCAATTATCTCTTCACATATTTTCTCTTCCACACTCTCTCTCTGGCAGTGGATCACTGATTAGAGTCTAACAATTGGGAACCTTCTTATTCCTCTGTTGAACTATGTTATTCTCCCCCTACTTCTTCCTCCATCCTTTCTGTAGTACTGAGGATTTAACTCAGGACCTTGTCTGCGCTTGGCAAGAGTTCTACCATTGAGCCATATCCAACTGCCTTATTTTTGAGAGTGATTCTCACTAAGTCAATCAGATTGGCCTCCAGCTGGTGATGTAGCTCAGGTTGTTCTTAAACTTGTGATCCTCTCTCCATCCTCCCCCGACCTGATCCCTGCAGTTCCCATGCCCCCCAGCGCAGGCCCCTCCTCTCATCCTCTTGTGAGGTCTGCTCTATTTTATGTTTATAGTAAGATTCATGTGTTTCCTGTGGAGGCCTTCTTGTTACTTAGCTTCTTTGGGTCTGTGGATTGCAGCATGGTTATTCCTTACTTTGTAGCTAATATCCACCTATAAGTGAGTACATACCATGTTTGTTTTTCTGGGTTTTGGTTACTTCACTTAGGATAATCTTTTCTAGTTCCATCCATTTGCTGTCAAGTTTCATAATGTCATTGTTTTCAACAGCTGAGTAATACTCCATCGTGTATATGTACCACATTTTCTTTATCCATTCTTCAGTTGATGGACATCTAGGTTATTTCCAGTTTCTGGCTATTAGGAATAAAGCTGCTATGAACATAGTTGAGCAGGTATCCTTGTAGTATGGTAGAGTGTCCTTTGGGTATATGCCCAGGTGTGGTATAATTGGGTCTTGAGGTAGGTCGATTCCCAGTTTTCTGAGAAACCACCATATTGATTTCCAAAGTGACTGTACAAGTTTACACTCCCACCAGTAATGGAAGAGTTTTCCATTTGCTCCACATCCTCTCCAGTATGAGCTGTAAGAAAAACTTGTGTTTTTGGTCTTAGCTATTCTGACAGGTATAAGATGGAATCTCAGAGTCATTTTAATGATGGCTAAGGATGTTTAACATTTTTTAGAAATGCTTCTCAGTCATTCAAGATTCCTCTGTTGAGAAGTCTCTGTTTAGATCTGCACCCATTTTTAAATTGGGTTGTTTGGTTTTTTTGGTGTCTAGTTTCTTGAGTTCTTTATATATTTTGGAGATCAGCCCTCTGTCAGATGTGGGGTTGGTAAAGATCTTTTCCCATTCCGTAGGCTGCCATTTTGTCCGTTTGATAGTGTTCTTTGCTTTACAGAGAAGCTTCTCAGTTTCTTGAGGTCTCATTTATTAACTGTTGATCTTAGTGCCTGCACTGTTGGTGTTCTGTTCAGGAAGTTGTCTCCTGTGCCAGTGTGTTCAACAGCAGCTGGGCGGTGGTGGCACACACCTTAAATCCCAGCACTCGGGAGGCAGGGCCAGGTGGATCTCTGTGAGTCTGAGACCAGCCTGGTCTACAGAGTGAGATCCAGGACAGGCACCAAAACTATACAGAGAAACCCTGTCTCGAAAAAACACCCCCCCCAAAAAAAAAGAACAGCAGAGAGATCAAAAGCTTACTTAGAACAATAAAACGGATGGACTGATACCTTCAGATAAGTAGAGATTTCCTAGCTGGTTGTAGGTTCTTCCATGGACTCTGGGAGAAAATTCTTTGGGGCAGACATCCAAAAGCTTTTGTTTTCCAGTCTTTTCACTAAAGGTTTTTCTACCTGTAGGAGTTCCCTCATAGAAATTTTGGGTTTGCTTATGTATACTATCATATCATCTGCAAATAGCAATACTTTGACTTCTTCATTTCCAATTTGTATCCTCCTTTAGTTGTCTTATTGCTCCAGCTAAAACTTCAAGTACTATACTGAATAGATATATATAGAGAGTAGACAGCCTTGTCTTGCCCCTGATTTTGATAGAATTGTTTTATGTTTCTCTCTATTAATTTGATATTGACTACTGAGTTGCTGTATATTTCATTTATTATGTTTAGATATGTTCTTGTATCACTGATCTCACCAAGGCTTTTTTTTTTTTGAGACAGGGTTTCTCTGTGTAGCTTTGTGCCTTTCCTGGAACTCACTCTGTAGTCCAGGCTGGCCTCGAACTCACAGAGATCCGCCTGGCTCTGCCTCCCGAGTGGTGGGATTAAAGACGTGCGCCACCACCGCCTGGCCTCACCAAGGCTTTTTTCATAAAGGTGTGTTGAATTTTGCCAAAGGTTTTTTTCAGCATCTAATGAGATGATTATGTGTTTTTTTTCTTTCAGTTTGTTTATACAGTGGATTACATCAAGAGTTTTTCATATGTTGAACCATCCCTGCATCTCTGGGATGAAGCCTACTTGATCATGGTGGATGATCTTTTTGATGTGTTCTTGGATTCAATTTGCAAGTATTTTATTGAGTATTTTGCATCAATGTTCATGAGGAAAATTGATCTTTAATTCTCTTTATTTGTTGAATATTTGTGTGGTTTGAGAATCAGGGTAACTGTGGCCTCATAAAACGAATTTGGCAATATTCTTTCTTTTTCTGTTTTGTGGGATAGTTGTGTAGTTATGAGATCAAGGTGAGCCTTTGCTTAGAGGACTTCTGTTTGTTTTAGTGATATATATTATATATATGTGATTTATAATATATATAAACCCAGTCTCCATAAATCTAAAATAATCTCAATAAATCTAAACAGATACACACACATATACATGTATATACATGAATATAAATATATATGTATATTTTGGCTTTGATATTTTTAAAAAAATTGCTCTGTCTCTGTCTGTCTGTCTCTTTCTCTGCATCTTTCTCCTCTTCAATCTCCAGCAATGAATTTATGCTACTGTGAATCCATCCTAGAGCTAGCTTTTGGCTAAAACTACCCAAGAACTCCTGTTTGCTTATCTTCTGCTTTCTTCTCACTCCCTTCTTCTTCTCGTCCTCTTTTTTCTTTTTTCTTTTTGGTATTTTGATACAGGGTCTTGCTGTGGGATGTTCTGTATGGCAAATGTGTTGCTGATTAGTCAATAAATAAAACACTGATTGGCCATTGGCTAGGCAGGAAGTGTAGGTGGGACAAGGAGGAGAATAAAGCTGGGAAGTGGAAGGCTGAGTCAGAGAGACACCGCCAGCCGCCACGATGACAAACAACATGTAAAGATGCCGGTAAGCCACAAGCCACGTGACAAGGTATAGATTAATGGAAATGGATTAATTTAAGCTGTAAGAACAGTTAGCAAGAAGCCTGCCACTGCCATACAGTTTGTAACCAATATAAGTCTCTGTGTTTACTTGGTCAGGTCTAAATGGCTGTGGGACTGACAGGTGAGAGAGATTTGTCTTGACCGTGGGCCAAGCAGGAAAACTCTAGCTACAAATCTTCCCCCCCCTTTTTTTTTTTTCAAAAAGGAAGGTTTTAACCTTAACAAAGTAAAATTATATATAATTTGGGAATTTGGGCGTAGCTTCTCTTGCTACTTTTTGCTGGAGGGGGGCGCTGTATCTTATGGAGACACAAAGAAAATTTTAGGATCATGGAGTAGTCCATGAGGCTGTATCATCTGAGCCAGTTGCCTTGAAACCATTTTGGATGTTGGATCATCTGGGCCATGGTGTCATCGGAGACCTTTCAGGGGGTCTTGGCTGGTCAAACCTGATGTATCTTAATCTGGAACAAATCCATAGCCTCTGGCTTTCTGTGGGAACAAAAGCAGAGATTCCTTTCCAAGGCAACACATCCTTAGATCTAAATTTTGAAGTCAAGGTATCTTTAAAATATACATTTTGGTATAACTCAACAGCTTTTATAATCAAATGTTTTTCTGTAGTCAAAAATCCCAAAGACAACACAATCCAGATTTTTTGTGTAATATTTATCTTTACATGGCTTATTTTTTATATTAATTTTATTGTTTTTTTAAAGACTTTATTTTTTTAAACTATCTATTTGTTTATATAACTGTATATATCACCTTTTTTGTCTCTTTTAAGCCTACGTACATTTTACATACATTGTAAACTATTACATTTGAATCTGTCTTATTGTGAATCTGTTGTTTTAAACTGTAGCAGCTGTGGCTGCTGGCTCTGCCTACCTCAGCTTCCCAACATGGCCGTGGTTTACCGCCAGCTCTGGGAGCTATCGGGGGTCTATGCTTTTAGCCAAGCAGCGTGTAGCCCAGAAACCTCCCCTTTTGCTCTGCACCAGCAAAGGCTAAATCTACCATGCAGCTCAAAGTGCCACTTGTAAAGGCCTCATTCCCGCCATAGGCAGGTCGAGCACGCACGCTAGGAAGCCACCAGTAGCTCAAACCAGCAGCTGCCGCTCATTTGAGAGAGACAATTAGGAAGCTGTTTTAGAATCTTTTTTTTTCTTAGTTTTTAGGTGGAAACTCTTGCCCCACGTTGGGCGCCATTTGTAGCTAGAGTTTTCCTGCTTGGCCCACGGTCAAGACAAATCTCTCTCACCTGTCAGTCCCACAGCCATTTAGACCTGACCAAGTAAACACAGAGACTTATATTGGTTACAAACTGTATGGCAGTGGCAGGCTTCTTGTTAACTGTTCTTACAGCTTAAATTAATCCATTTCCATTAATCTATACCTTGTCACGTGGCTTGTGGCTTACCGGCATCTTTACATGTTGTTTGTCATCGTGGCGGCTGGCAGTGTCTCTCTGACTCAGCCTTCCACTTCCCAGCTTTATTCTCCTCCTTGTCCCACCTACACTTCCTGCCTAGCCAATGGCCAATCAGTGTTTTATTTATTGACTAATCAGCAACACATTTGCCATACAGAACATCCCACAGCAGGGTCTCATGTATCCCAGGCTGGCATCCAACTCACTATATCGCTGAGACTGACTTTGAACTTCTGGTACTCCTGTTTCTACCTCACAAATGCTGAGGTAATAAGCATGGGCCATGAAGCTGGACATGAAGATCGCTCACCATATGACATGGGTGTATCCCTTTGAGGTTGTGTTTTTAGGTGAAGAAGTGATCACATCGGGTCCTGCCTCTTGTTCCTTTTACTTTAAATGGATTAGCCAGATCACTGATGCCTTTTAAGGTGGCTACATTTGCTTTTACCTCCAATTTCAGATGCTTTCCCTCCAGTAGGAGAGTTACTCCAGGAGACCAAGAGACCATGTCTCCAGAGTATTCACAATTTTGTTTTTAAATAGTGGCAATTACAGGGCATCACACTTCTCTTAGAGTTTTGATCTTATTGTACAAAAAATATTTTTTAGTATATCTGTCTCGGTGTAAATATATTTAAAATCTTTGCCCTAAATACAGTGTAATAGGATTATAAAGATACAAACACCATGTGAATAAAGATGAAGAATATACTTTAGCAAATATTTTCTGATACTGAATCCCCATGAGCAGAATGTTACACTATGATGGATTAAGAGAAAAAATGATTGGCACATGAAGCTTCTTGCAAAATCTCCAAACCCAGTATTGGAGGTAGACATTATTTTTTAAAAACATTTCATATTTTTCTTGAGCCAGGGTGGCCGAAAGTTCGGCTACATAACTGAGGATAATCTTGGACTCCTGATTCACTTGTTGGGGTTTATTTGATGTTGGAGACCAAGTCCAGGGCTTCTTGCATGGTAGGAAACCCTCCACCAGCTGAAATGGAACCACAGACAAACATTAACTTCTATGCTAGTAGCTTAGTGGTAAATGCTGTGGTGGAGAAGACACAAGAATAAAATGGTGAGATGATAGAAGTGGGCTGCACTCATGACAGGGCGGGGAGAGGGGGGTTAATGAGAGGGGGCAGAGAGAAACGTGAGCAAAGACACGGAGATGGGACAGTTCAGGAGGTGGCGGAGAAGAGCTGTCTCGAGTGAGGGGATCCAAGCAAGGACGTGTGTGCCATGAGCTCATGACTGTGTGAGGGACAGTGACAGTGAAGGGGCCCTGAAGAGACTCTAGGGGTAAGAAGGGCTGGAGAAACAGAACCAAGAAGCAGGCATGTATCTACACAGAAAGAGACCTACCTTAGTGAACCGGCTGCAATGATTAGGAGACCCAGTAAGTTTGTAATCTGAGAAGGGAAGCCAGCAAGTTAGAGAAGGCCGCCTGCTTTATGCTCCGGATAAAGTCCAATGGCTGCTATCGGATGGTTCCCTTCTGCTGGGGTGGGATCTACAAGGGAAGGGAGCCCGTCTCTCTGATTTTTTTTTTTTTTTACCTCATCAAGATTCCCCATAGTTTTTAACAATCTCAACAAAAAATTAAATAAAAGGAAAGATGTATTCATTCATTCATCTCGCTTACAATTTCCAGGGTCTGGTGTCACATCCAGAAGTTAGGTCCTCCCACCTCAACTTAGTCATGATAATCCCTCATGGGAATGCCACATGATTTTGGATCTCATCAAGTTGACAGTTAAGATTAACTACCACCTCTTTCCCTGGACAGTTCACTCAAATTAAGGAGAGTTTTACTTACAGTACACTTATTCACATGTAAATCTCATTCAAAAATACAAGGAAAACACCCTGAATACTGTTTATCCTAATATATGGGTACTACGTCCTGGCTAAATGGATGTCTAAGACAGCACAGGTAGGCTGTAGCAAAACTCTAGGGGAGTTCAGATGCTCCTGGTAGCTCTGCTTCTCTGTCGACTTGCCTTGGAATGCCATGGGAGATGCACCTCTGGGCATGTGTGTGAGGACATGTCCATAGAGATTTAACTAGGGAGAGAAGGTCCATTCTCAATGTAGGTGGTATTATACACAGGCTGGTGTTCTGAAAGAGAAAAGAGAAAGCAAATGAAGCAGCACCACTGGTCCCTCCATTGCCTGCAGACTAAGGGTGCAGTGTGAGTAGGCACTGCACTTCCCAGGCCATGATGAACTGTATCCCCCAAACTGTGAGCCAAAATGAGCCCCTCTTCCCTTAAGTTTCCTTTGTCAAGTGTTTTGTCATACTGATGAGCAAAGAAAGTCTATTATAAGGGACAGGCTCCTCTTTCCATTGAGACACACACAAAGTACTCGGGGCGTGGAGCAGAGCAAAGTTCTCTACGGAAGATCTTGTATGATGACAACCATGAGATGGGTTCTGTCTACTATGAGCTTCACGGTACCAGGCTTGATCTGAGTGGCCAGCAGAAGAAATAAGTCACTACTCAGACCACATTATAAACGATTGCTGCTTCAGGGGCCCTTCAGGGTGTAGCTCAGTGGTAGAGCACTTGCTCAGCATGCACAGGGCCCTGTGTTCCATCCCCAGCACAGGAAGAAAACACAGGACAATAGTTTCTGTCATTTGCATACTCACCAGCTAACTCTTTAGTGATGCTCGCTTACTGGTTGCCAACTTCATGCGGAGGTGCTGATACTTCAGACCCAACGGCCAACAAACAGTTAAGAATGTGAGTCTGGATCCCAGGAGAATCAGCTCTCAGGTGCCAGCAGTCTATGGACTGCTCATCTCATGTTCATGAGCAGGGGGTAGCTCATTCATCCCTAGACACTCTATCTCAGAAAAAAAAAAGCCAGGTGGTGGTGGTGGTACACACCTTTAATCCCAACACTTGGGAGGCAGAAGTAGAGGATCTCTAAGTTCCAGGCCAGCCTGGTCTACAGAGTGAGTTCCAGGACAGCCAGGGCTACACAGAGAAACCCTATCTTGAAAAACAAAAACTAAAACCAACCAAACAAAAAGTTTGTTGAAATAAAAATGTTTGTTTTTTTGGGTTGTTAAATCTCTAGTAGTTTATTATGAATGAATTGATAACTGTAAAAACAACAGTGACATTCAGCAACTGTCTGTTTCTTTGGTTTGAATGGATCTCCCAAAGATCATGTATTGGAAACTTGATCCCCGACTTCTTGCGTTGTCACATTTGGAGGTGGAACCTTTGGCACGTTCGTGTTAGATGAGGCCATTAGAATGGCGACTCACGATGGGACTGGGGCTAGATAAAAGCAGGGAAAGAGACCTGAGGCAGGATGCTGGCCCTCCACGGGCCCCCTCCATCTTATTATGAGACAGGAAGATGGGCTCCCACAAGGCCTAGCACCTTCCCAGCTTTTTCTTTATCAATGGACCAGCCTGTAGCACATTCCATGCCAACAGAAGATTAGCGCTAGCACCTGTGAATTTGGAGTGTGTGAGGAGCATGTGGGTAGTTCCTATTCTCTAGGAGGGTGTGTTCATGTTAAAGGAGGGGGGGTGAGATTGGGGAGGGCTTAAGAGAAAAGAAAAGAATTGAGGAAGAGAAGGAGAAAGGAACACTAGAGAAGGATGCTTTCTGATGACTTGGAGAATGTGTCCGCTAAAGCGGCACCCTTCACACAGTGTAAGGGAATGTGGCACCTGGACAGGTCAGTCTCCTGTCTCACACTTGAACAAACATGCGTGTGAACATGCATCCACATACATGTACAAACTTCGGGCTGTCTGCTTGAGGTTCCACTAACCCATCCAAAGTCTCTGAGTATACCAAGAAAGGCTTTCCTCTGGTAGACAATTTCAACTAAGAAGCCACTTTTGGCATCCTTGGGCCTCTGGGTACATGGTTTAGCAAGCAGATTACAGTGTTTTGTGGAGGACAGGGCATCTCTTCCTCTACCCAAATAGAAGCGAGTGCCAGGGCTCAAGGCTTGGCAAGAAAAACATGGCTGCAACTCAGCCCAACTTTCCCCAGGGGTCAGCTGTCTTGTGCAATGTGCTGATGGCACAACTGTATTGGACTTGCAGCTACCTGAGCCTTCTTGTAAAATGCTTCTAAATATTCATTTGATTTCCATTCAGAGATGCCCATAGAGTTAAGTCTTCAGAATTAGCAAAATGTAATTCTACTGAATCAAGTTGTGTCCTGTTGTAGACACTGGGCAGCTACATTCCCATAATAGTCTGCTTGGGACAACAATCTTGATTCTCTTGATGTTTTTTTGTCCTCTGAGGATAACACACAGTCTTCAGAAAGACCTGCATCCCCGGAACAGGCACATATTAGTTAACTCTTACAAAGTTCAAGCTTCCTTTCAATTATTTTTGAATTAAAAGACCAACTCTATGTTCTTAAATCTTACACAAATTCTCCAGTTTATACAATGCAATAGTTTAAAACCAAAGAACCCAGAAATGTAAAGGACAAAGGTCATCAAAACAGGACCCAGTGTCTAGTTTATGGACATACGATGTTCATTGCTGAAAGTGAGAATGTTTTCTGAGTATCACATGTTCATCGACTCAACATGTATCAAGGCCAATTGTGGGTCATCCTTAGAGGAGAAAAGACAGAAATTAAATAGATATTTCTAATATAAAGTCTTATTGTGGAGTCATTTTATAGTATGTCCTAGTCAGTAGAAAAACTTGATGGATCTGGATGTAAAAGGAAGAAAGTTTTCTTCTTTAAAAGCTAATGTGCTGGCTGCAGATGCAGCTAGGTTGATAGTGTTTGCTTCCCATGCCTGGAGCCCTGGGCTTGGTCCCCAGAACCACCCAGAATGAGCACTGTGCAGTCTCAGCACTCAGAAGAGAAGGTCTGGAAGAGGTGGAGGTTACCCTTTGCTACATAGTGAGTTCGAGGCCATCATGGGCTACAGAGAACTCTGTCTCAAAAAAAGTGTGTGTGTATGTGTGTGTGTGTGTGTGTGTGTGTGTGTGTGTGTGTGTGTGTGTAGGCTAAATTGTTAATCTCTTTCATAGTTGTCTTCCTCTGGTTCATAGACTCCAGGCTGAGGTCAGAAGGGCTATGTAAGATGAGCAATACGGGAAATGTATTAACAGAAACTCCTGCTGATTTTCACTTTGTGGTGAGTAATAATAAACAAATAGTAAGTAATTAAATAAATGAATAAGTACATTCAAACTCTAAGTTGCAGTAAAGAACATAGACTCCAACTCATTTTTAGAGTCTTTTGAATTCATCTACAAATCAATGATTGGAACCTGTAAGTCTCAGAATGTCTGGGTGATTGTGGAATACAGAAATTTGTGGCAAGAATCTGGGAGAGCACCAGCGAACTTTGCTACTTTGAGAATTTTGCAAGGAAATGTAAAGGAGTGGCCTCTGGCTAGGATTAAGCATAAGATTTGTGGAGGGTCAATATTAAAAACACAGTGCAGGAGAAATGGTCTGATTCCATGTGTTATGTGCATCGGCTGAGCACTTAGAGCCAGGAAGAATGGATGACAAGTGTTGGGAGAGAAATGTCCTAAAACTCCAAATCAACAGCAAATTATGTTGTCATATGGTTGTGACACACCATGGAAAGTGGATGAGTGTGCTTCATTACACTGGACATGTGCAAAACGTGCATGTGCCTGTGAAGTAGAGTTCCTTCACACAATTATGAGCTTTAGGTTACAGGCAGGGATGGATAAAGGCAGGAACCAGGGCCATGTTCTATGCTAGAGAGATGTAAGTGGAGGGGGATAGGCCTAGGCACCAGAGTTCCTTGGATCTCTGTAAATGGAGGCTTTTCTGTCCTGCCTGGTCCCGTAGCTGCTTTGAAAATAATCACTCAGAGGCTTAATATTAATTATAAACCATTTGGCCTATTGCTAACACTTATTACTAACTAGCTCTTACAACTTAAATGAACCCATTTCTATTAATCTATATTTTGCCGTGTGGCTTTGTGGCATTACCTGTTTTCTAATACATCTCATTGTGCTGGAGCCTCCATGGCATCTGCCTCTGACTCTGCCCTTCTTCTCCCTGTATCTCTGCTTGGATTTCCCACCTGGCTCTATCCTGCCTTGCTATAGGCCAAAGCAGCTTCTTTATTAACCAATGGGAACAAAACATATTCACAGCATACAGAGGGGTTATCCCACAGCAGACCTCCATAGAGGGCAGGTGATAATTGGTGATTTGGGAAACTTAAAAATTTGGCCACCATGAGGACAATGACTCTGCCATTTATCTTGGATACTTGCTTTCACAAATTTAAGTAAATTTATTATTTATGATGAGCGGGGAGAGGCTCTTGCTAGGGCAAAGTTAGCTGGCTAGCTGAGACATTTGGACCATGTCTTTCTGCTTTGGGGAGATAGTCCTGCTAGTGCTAAGCTTAGGGTAGTCTACACTTAACCCTACAGTTTTTGTTCCTTTATAACACTTTCAATTTACTTACTTATTTTTGTATGTATGTTGTGTATGTCTGTACACGTCTGCATGTGTGTGTGAATGGTGTGTATGGGTGTACATGTACGTAGTAGGCATGTGGAAGTCAAAGGTCCACTTCAGTTGGCTTCCTCCATTACTCTCCCTTTTTTTTTTTTGTTTGTTTGTTTGAGCCGGGGTCTCAGGCAGGCCAGACCGGCCTCAAAGTCACTATGTAGCAAGGATAATCTTGAAGATCTAATCTTCCTGCCTCCCCCTCCCAAGTTCTGGGACAACAGGTATGTGTCACCATGCCTAACTCCTCCTTATATTCTGAGACAAAGTTTCTCACTGTACTGAGAGCTCACTGGTTCAGCTGGGCACCCAGCTAGTGAGTTACAGGGATCCCCCTGTCTCTGTACCCTGAATTCTGGGATTATAGGAACGCACCGCCATGTCCAGTTTTTTTTTTTTTTTTGGTTATTGTTTTGTTTTTTTTCAGTTGTGTTAAACTTAAGTTTTGGGGATCCAAACTCAGGTCCTTATGCTTATGAGGCAAAGTACTTTGCTGAATGTGCCATCTTCCAGTCCCACTCTACCCCCTTTATCCTTCTCTTAGCAGTCATTCCTCTGGCTCAGTCTCTTCCTCACCTTGGCTGTCTTTCTTAGGTCAGGAACCATACTTAGCAAGCTTATTTACTGTTGAACATCATCATCCAGGGTAAACATTTGCCTTCTTTGGAGTTGTTTGTATCTTATGTGTTCTCTTTAGATGTATCAAATTATTCAATGAGCATTATTATTATTGTTTTACTCCTTCTTGCAATTTCTCCAGATTAATTTGTTCTTCATTTGGAATACTTCTTGGGAGACTGAATCTTTTATAATTTTGGATTCTTTCCGCCCCATGATACCCTGTACCCAGATACCTAGCAGGTACTGATTTTGAAAGCATGGGGTTGGAGGAGGGATGGCTCAGTAAGTAAAGTCAGTAGCTAAGCAAGCCTGATAGTGCACATTGCTCCCTGGGACTCAAACAGCCTGGTGTGGTGGACCAGCTTGTTTTGAGTGAGCTGTATAGCACAGTGACAACAAAGAGACCCTGCCCCAACAAGGTGGAAGGTGAAAACTGGCTCCCGAAAGCTGTCCTCTGACCTCTACGTGTAGGCGTCTTGGCACACTTGAATCTGCATTTGCACACATGCGTAAATATGCATGAGCACACACACACACACACACACACACATACACACACGCATACACATACACACATCAGTCAGTCACTCAGTAAAACCACAGAATGGATGTATGGGAGGACAAATTAATATTTTTGCGGCGAGTGTGGTGTGGTGGGGAGGGGACCCAAGACCGTGTGTGCCAGGAACATGCTCTGCCACTAATCTACATTTCCAGCTGCTTCTCCCACTTCTGACTTATAAAGAAAACAAAGGCAGTTTTTCTCCCTCTTAGCTAGTTTGAGTTCTGCTCTCTATTCTCCAGCTTTGGAGCCCATTGCGCACTTGGGAAATGTTTTGGAGAGGAGACTGTGTGTATTTGAAGCAGACTAGCTCTCTTTTCCAGAGAGACTTCATCTTCTCACTGTTGCAACAGTACAATATAGCTCAGTAGCCTGCTTTTCTTTTTCCCTTTTCTTCTTGTTTTTATCTTGAGGTAGAGTCTTACACAGTCCAGGTTGGATTTAAACTCCTTATGTAGCCAAGGATTGCTGTGGGATGTTCTGTATGGCAAATGTGTTGCTCTGATTGGATGGTAAATAAATCACTGATTGGCCATTGGCTAGGCAGGAAGTATAGGCGGGACAAGGAGGAGAATAAAGCTGGGAAGTGGAAGGCTGAGTCAGAGAGACACTGCCAGCTGATATGATGACAAACAGCATGTGAAGATGCCGGTAAGCCACGAGCCACGTGGCAAGGTATAGATTTATAGAAATGGATTAATTTAAGATATAAGAACAGTTAGCAAGAAGCCTGGCATGGCCATACAGTTTGTAAGCATTATAAGTCTCTGTGTTTACTTGGTCGGGTTTGAGCGGCTGTGGGACTGGCAGGTGAGAGAGATTTGTCCTGACTGTGGGCCAGGCAGGAAAACTCTAGCTACAAAGGATGACTTTGAACTGTTGCTTCTCTTTTCTCCACCTCCTAAGGGCCCTTGTTACACATGAGCACTGTCATGGCCGTTTGTTTGTTTGTTTGTTTATCTTGTTTTTCAAGACAGGGTTTCTCTTTGTAGCCCTGGCTGTCCTGGAACTCACTCTGTAGACCAGGCTGGCCTCGAACTCCCAGAGATCTGCCTGTCTCTGCCTCCCAAGTGCTGGGATTAAAGGCGTGCGCCACCACCACCCACCTTTTTATTTCTTTATGTGTTGCTGGGATCAAACCCAAGCTTCATGCACACTAGACAAGCAAGCAGTCTTGCAACTGAACTACATCTGCAGTCTATCCATTTGCTTATTTTTAAAGATCTACAACCTTCCACATGTCTCTTGATGCAGCATTGAACCATTTGGGAAAATGGCCTCATGTGCTAAGGGGTCTTGAGGTTTCCAAATTGCCACTCTAGCTACATCACCTCTAACTGCTTTTTTTTTCTCAAAGTAATGTCCTTGTATTCTGGCCAAACTCAAGTCTCATCTTGCACTCAGGATTGGCAAACGCTGTGATAGCAGAACCTGGCCAATGGCCGCCTACTCAGCTCAGATGGGTCCTCTTTTGTTTTCTTCAATAGTTCTCTTTGCTTGCATGGCTTCCTGTTGCTGCAGACCACATGGTTTTGGCAATTTGTCTCCTTTTAAAAGTTTTTGGAGCATTGTTCTGTTGCTTCTTACTACATATTACCTGGAACCACTGTACAATTAAATCATATGCTCTAATTATAAGGATCTACGTTCATAGCTGGAGCTCATAAAAATAGTAGTGGGGTGCTGGAGGTATTACTCAGTTGGTAGAATGTTTGCTTAGCATGCACAAAGCCCCCAGCACCTATAAACAGGGAATGTACATGTCCATTACACAAAGTGTTCCAGAGCTTTGTTTTTTTGTGTGTATGTGTTTGTATGTAGGTGCAGGAGTGGTATGTGGAAGTCAGAGGACAATCTTGAATGTCAGTCCTCAGGTAGTTCCCACCTTTCTGTTTGAGACAGGATCACTTACTGGCTTGGAAATTACTCACATAGGCCAAGCAAGCTGGCCTTTACGTTTCCAGGATTTGCCTGTCTCTATTTCCCATTTTATTGTTGTTGGGTTGACATCCTGTGTGGGTCCTATGGATCCAAACTCAGATCCTCATGCCTATAAAGCACGTCCTTTACTGACTGAGGCATTTCCTCAGTGAAATATAGTTTTAAAATCCATATTTAATCCAACTGCAGTGAGCATAATTTTTTATAGGAGTTTGTAGCTTGGGTGCTGGATAATTTCCGTTAGGTCAAAAGATATACCCTTATCATTATTTGTGGTGAGAGCATGCAAAGGAACTAATGAATGACTGAAAGACTGTGTGTTCACTTGAGACATTAACTAGTTAATGGCTGATGAAGTCTGAGCAGGAGCCTTCTGTTAAATGAATGTATATGTTTCTTTGGTTCTCACCTTGTGTAATTGAGAGTTATCACTTTATGCAGACATAGCAAATCGTGGAGCCTACATGGGGCTGTAGGATACAGGGTACGTGTAATTTCGGTGCATGGCACATCATAAGATATTCTAATGAAAAACTTTACCAAATCTTGGAGCATATTGGACCCCAGAAATAGAATTCCACTATATAAATTGACATGAGGTGTGTACAATTGTTTCTGTTTTGATATTTCTCTTGGATAGAATGTTTCTGAACCATTTAATGCATTTACAAGAAGAGTGACTCTATGTTGGATTTCTGAATCATAAGTTATCTCTTTGCAAAGACCTGGGGTCTCAGTATTTGACGCTATCCTCACGTTGCTGATTCGGCCCGGTAGGGATGGAGCTGTTGAGTTCACACTGCCAGTTGGCATTCGCTAGGTGCTGTGCTGTCAGTGGTCTGTCTTTAGAAAAGCTGGAGAGTCCCAGGGTTGGGATAATTCAATCCTCTCCTTTTGTAGACAGTGAAACAGGTGGAAAGAAATAAAGCTTCTTGCTGGAGAAGCCAACTTCGAATTTGGGTGTTGGTCTTCTGGCCATGCCATGCTTCTGTAATTTTTGACTTTCAGGGCTCTGATTTTGACTTGCTATTATCTTCTGATACTGGCCTTGCTCCTGATACAATAATGAAGGTGGTTGAGCTAGAAAGTCTTAGTCATGTCCCTAGTAAAAATCAGCATCCTCTTAAAAGAAAGACGCTCTTCTCATAGACTCGCAGCAGCTGGGACGAGTCCTTCAGAATGTTCTTTCCACAGGCAAGAGACACTTCTCCTGTTTTACTGCTTTACATTGTTGAGCTGAAATCTTGACTTCTGAGTGTATAATATACCAGCTGGCTAGGGGAACAGCAGGGAGCTGGTCAACCTTATGACATTTTCTGTCAGAAAATCCTTGAATTATATCAAATTCTTACCTTATAAAGCACCCTATGGCTCTTGCCTTCCTAGAGGCCGCTTCTCCATATGAGATACTTGGGAAGTTCCTAAGTTGAACAGACACTGTGCTTGATTTACAGTCAGGGCATTAAATTAAATTGTTAAACTTGTTAATTTAATAAAAATGACAATTCTTTCCTTTTTTCCTTTCCTTTTTGTACCTGCTGTATCTTACATTCAAGCTGGACCACCCTCACAGAAAACACACTGAAGGAGAGCCTTGCCCGAAACAGTTAAGGTGAGCGACTTGCTTGAGGAATAGAATCTATTTTCTTTCCCCTGCAGCCTCTCTGCAGTCCAGTGACAACTGGACTTTGTGATCCCTGTCACCTTGTGCCGAGGCTCTCCAACCTCTCCTCCCTGGGGTTCCCTGGACTGTTTTCAGGTGGAAGGGATGTGGGTGGCTGAAGCTGGGGATGAAAGGTGGGATTGTTCCCTGTCATCCTGTACCCTCACCACCTGGCGATGGTGTTTCTGGTGAGTGGAGATAGATAATGGCCATCTCAGGGCAACATGTTCCTTTATTTCCTGGGGGTCAGGCTGCAGGAGAAGCCAGGGGCCAGGAGCTCTGTTGAAATGTGACCCTGTGTGGAAGAGTGTGAGTTCTGAACATAGAGAAGGGTCAAAGGAAGTGACTTCAAGGGAAATCTCTCAGCGCTGAGATCAATGGCTGAGAGTCAACGCTCATTTTCAGGAACAGTATAATTTTAATGCCCTTGGGGAAGCATGTGGAGACCTGCGACTTGGTAATTTTGACTTAATCCTGCTTTCTGATGTAAATGTCCGATATTGATGGAATCGTGTCGTGGAACAGCTTATCTAAACATAAAACATTAAGCACTTCATGTAAAGATTGCGACTCTTCATAGCACCTGAACAGATAAGATGACAGTCTTCCCAGCTCCCTCCTTGGATCTTCCATGGGTTAGTGATTCTTTCCACATTTAACTTGCTGTAAATCTCCAGGGGCCTCTCTAGGAGAAGCTTATGGACACGATGGTACAGTCAGAAGTAAACAGTGTTCTTTGTAGACAACAATAACTCTAGACAGTGAGCCCACAGTGTGTGTTTCCAAAAGCTGAGAGATAGGAGTTTGAATGTTTTCACCACAAAGAGACAACCCCTGTTTGTGGAGGCATTTACCAGGGTTAAAAAGCTCACAAGGTATACAGGGATCAAAGCACCACACGATCTCTCACAAATATGCATGTTTTATTTTTTGCATATCAGTTAAAAATTTAAATTAAAAAAAAATTAGACAAACTTCACCTTTCCAAATACCCGTAGGGATGAATAAAGAAGAGGAAATTTCTTATTGAGTAGCAGATAATAAATAAAAGTCCAAGGTGAAAGGAAAATAAATTTCAATGGGAAAAAAAATTGTTGCCATAGATGGAGGATGGTTGCTGCTAAGATATTTACATGGAGTCTTGTCATAGCTTGTCCTCCTCACATTTCTGCCTTCATGGCACGTCTCCTTTGTATCTTCATCTAATTGTGTTTTTCAAGTGCTGGGATGGAACTCAAGGCCTCGTGCATGCCAGGCAGGTACTCTAGTAGTGAGCGACACCGCAGTGTACCCTACCCAACCCTAACCTTCTCTGCATTACACTAGAGACTACCTGGCATGTGATGGAGGCTGTGCCAGAAGTCCACGCAGTGAGTTTCAGTTCAGAAACCAGCATTTCTCTGTATTCTCATTTGTTTTCTTCTTCTTCTTCTTCTTCTTCTTCTTCTTCTTCTTCTTCTTCTTCTTCTTCTTCTTCTTCTTCTTCTTCTTCTTCTTCTTCTTCTTCTTCTTCAGCTGAGGATCAAACCCAGGGCCTTGTGCTTGCTAGGCAAGTGCTCTACCACTGAGCCAAATCCCCAACCCTTGTTTTCTTTTTTTGAATGTGTGTGTGTGTGTGTGTGTGTGTGTGTGTGTGTGTGTGTGTGTGTGTGTGTTTAAGTCAGAGAGCAACTTGAACTCAGGCTTGGTGACAAATAAATGCCTTTGTTCACTGAATCTCACTGCCCACCCCCCCACCAAGTACTTCATGACAATCTTTTCCTCTTGGACCCCAGCTGGTGGCAGAGCAAACTTGATCCACCTGCTCATGAGATGCAAAGCGGGGAATGACTGTGAGTCTGAGGCTGGTCTGCTCTACTGACTGAGTTCTAGGGCATCAAAGGCTACACAGAGAGAGCTTGTCTACAAACAACAAACAAGGAAACACGAAAACAAACACCCACAACAACCTGTCCTGAGCAGGAGTATATTGGTTTCTTCAGAATGTCCTTTAGCAATCTAGGGTTTCTGTCACAGGGCCCAGTTTCCAGCACACAGGTCAGGGGACATG
Organism: Peromyscus californicus insignis; assembly: GCF_007827085.1. Taxonomy (NCBI): domain Eukaryota; kingdom Metazoa; phylum Chordata; class Mammalia; order Rodentia; family Cricetidae; genus Peromyscus; species Peromyscus californicus. The sequence goes on from NW_026294606.1 coordinate 59,423,341, forward strand.
TTTGTGTAATCCTGGACAAGATGAATGTGGAGCTGCTGGGACTTTCAGTTTCCATGTTGGCTTGGAGGCTACCTCTCTGTCAGAGGATGCCAACTGTCCTCTTTGGGTCCCAGTCACTGTATCTCTACCAAGCGAAGTGATTGCCATTGATGGGAAGTGATGTTCCGGGACACCAGCCGATGATTCCTGACTTGTTCTTGTTCTGTTGCTGTGCTAAGATACTCTGATCGAAGCAATTTAAAGGAGAAAGGGTTTATTGATCTCATGTTTCCAGCAATGTTCCATCATGTCAGGGAAGTCAAGGCAGCCTCAGCTTGATGCAGCTGGTCACGTGACATCCATAGTAAGGAGAAGAGAGCAGTGAGGGCAGCCATGTGTGCTGGTACATCCACCTTGCCCTCTCTACTTTACACACCAGCATGCCCCATCCAGGGAATGGTCCCATTCACAATGAAGATGGCTTTTCCCACAATAATTAATGTAAACAAGATAATATCTTTCATTTTCAGAGTTGAAATATTTGTATCTAATATAAGAGGACTTTAAAAAATGGTTATTTATTGTGTGTGTGCATGTGTATGAGTGCATCTGTCATGGTATATGCATAGAGGTCAGAGAACAACACGAGAGAGTGGGCCTTCTCCTTCTCAGACTCAGGTTGCCAGTCTTGGAGGCAATGGACTTCACCCAGTGAGCCATTTCGCTAGCTCTAGGGAACTATTTTATATAGCTCCTATATAGAAAGGGAACTATTTTATATAGCTCCTATATAGAAAGGGAATCCTCTGCGAAGGGAAATTGATGAGAAATTTATGAAGAGTAAGAAACGGAAAGCCAGGCATGGCAGAGCAGCCGATAATCCCAGCACTTGGGAGGTGGAGGCAGGAGGAACAGAAATTCAAGGTCGTTCTTGGCTTCACAGCCAGTGTGAGAACAGCCCAAGCTTCAAGAGACTCCATCTCAAGAAAAAAAAAATGTTGGTGCTTATGCTGGGAGAAGGATTTGACAACATTCCCACGGAATTCTTCAATCTATTGTCTTCTCAGAGTCTCCAATTGTAAACTATCAACATTGGGAACTGGAAAGACCATCTACCAGTGTAAATTTCACAGAAATTTCAAGAAATAACTTCTGAATGTGTTTGGGTATATGTGGGGGTGGGTTGGGCAAAAGAAAACTCTACTGGGTAAAAAAAAGGATAATTAGGCAAAATTATTCATGAACTGAGAAATTTTAATATTCTAGCAATAACATTTGTGCTTTTCATGGTTTGAATAGTACATTTTCACATTTTCAATTTAAGTGATCCCTGTTCTGAGGAGGGAGGAGTGTTTGAAAGCAGTGGTTTGGGAACGTGCTGTTTAGATCAGGCTGGTCTCAAATTCACGGTGATCTTCTTGCCTTTGGCTTCCCAGTGCTGGGATGCATCACCACATGGGGCCCTGAGATGTCCCTTTTATATGGCAGCAAGGGAGATTTAGGTTGGCCATATTGAAGAACTCCCTGTTGTGAAACCAGCCTACAGTGAAGAAGACTGCAGGATTTGTCTGTTTTGAAGCTTTGTGCCTGGGCTGGTAGGATTGCCTAGTAGGTAAATGTTCTTGTCATCAAACCTGATGACTTGAATTCCATCCAGCAGACCTGCATGGAGAAGAAGAAAACTGACTCACACAAGTTGTCTTCCGATGTCCACACACATGCTGTGGCATGTGGGCACCCTTCTGCTAACACTAATGATAATAAGTAAAATTAAAAAAACTTTATTCCTCAGATGGGGGAGCGCTCCATGGTAGAGCACATGTAGAAAACCCTGGGTTCAAATCCTAGTATAAGCATGCAAGTACACATATGCACACACACACACACACACACACACACACACACACACACACACACTCATACTTCTTTCATTACACAATACACACATATACACACACTTTGTTTCCAAGGACTACGAACTAAGTTTCCAGGGTCTCTTAAGGACTTTTGCTCAACATTGATTTGTGAATGAAAAACATGGTGGAGCTTTCAGATAGAGAGTTAAGAATCAGGAAAAGCGAAATTAACGATCATGTCAAACCAATCGTGGTTTTATGCAACAATGGGGAGTAATATTTTGAAGTTCTGTTCTTCCTTTTGACTGCATGCTGTGGCCAAGAACTCAGTATTAGCATTTACATGCAATCGGTGGGTGGTGGTGCTTATCTTCTGGGTTATGTAATCCTCATTACTCATTAGGATGTGGTGTTCTTGCTGCGAAGCCTCAAACATTTCTCAGGCAACATAATTATACATGCTCCTTGATACGACCATATTCAAGCTTACTGAAAAATTTTCATGTCCACACATCTATAAGAAGGTGCAAAGGCTGTTTTCCCTGTGTTGTGCTGAATGTTGTTCTTCTGCTTTGACAGGGTCAGAGCAAAGTGCCTGATGGTTTGGAAATGTAGGTTAGCCTACCACCAAGGAAAGTCCCTTGCTGAAGCACAGTAGACAGAAAGCAGGAAGTCAGAGGTGGCCTGCACAGATTGCTGCGAAGAATTCTCATCGCTGGCCTCGCATCCATGTTGCTTCTGACTGGTGGATGAAGAGTAAGAAAGGATGGAACTGTTGATGTTTTCCTTGCATTTCTAGATTAGTATAATTTTTATTAAATTGTACTGATAAGTTCATGGTGTGTGTGTGTGTGTGTGTGTGTGTGTGTGTGTGTGTGTGTGTGTGTGCATGTTTGTGTGTGTGTGTGCATGTTTGTGTGTATGCAACTGAACATGGTGTGTATGTTGCTCCTCAGGGGTGTCCACCTTGTTTTTTTTTTTTTTGAGGCAAGGTCTTTCATTGGTCTGAACCTCATCAAGCAGGCTAGACTGACTGGCCAGCGAGTCCCAGGGATCCACTTCTCTCATCTCCTCAGTGCTGGGATTCCAAGGGTAGCTTCAGCACACTTAACTTTGGCTTGTTTGTTTTTCACCCGTGGGTGGTGGAGATCAAACTTAGGTCCTCGTGCTTGGGAGGCAAACATTTCACCATCTGAGCTATTTCTCAAGCCTAGTAAGCACAGCTTTGTATTAGCCCTGCTCATGTCTATGGGCACAGAAGTGATGCCCAGATTGGCTTCTGACTGAATGAACAGATAGATGAATGAATTATACAAAGTGTTTTATAATGGAAAGTTGTAGCTGTGAAGTCTAGCTCTGTCGATGACCAGCTGCCCGACGACAATGACGACATCTGTTAGTTACCTTTCTTGGCGTTGTGAGCAAAATACCTGGCAGAAATGATTTAAGGACAGACAGGTTTTCTTCCGGTTCAGGGGTTGGGATCATGGAGGAGAAGGTGTGGTAGAGTGACAGAGGAGGGTCACCCGTGCTGGCTAGACCAGCAATCAGAGAACAGGACCACAGCTGGAGGTGGGTATAACTTTCAAAGGTGTGCTCTCAGTGGCCTAGATCTGCCCATGGGGCCCCATGTCCCAAAGGTTCCACAAACTTCCCTTACAGTACCACTAGCTCATGTTCAAAGCAGAAGCTTATGAGGGACATTGCAGATTGAAACTGTGACAGCCCAGAAGCTCAGTCTTTGGCTGTGGTTTCCTGATGGACCCAGATCTAGGTTCCCCACAACTCCAGCAGTACAGTAAAGGCTTACAGTAGGCTGTGAGTCTGTGTCTGTGGCTCCCCTATCTCCTTCTTTCCCTGGATTTGTCAGAATTTCTCACAGCAAGAGGGCTGAGGCTAGTTTAGGCAACTTCTTTCTACTGCAAAGAGATGCATTCCAAACCCAAGCCCCTTCCCCCTTCAGCCACTGTCCTTCACCCCTCCTTCAGTCATCTATCAAATGACCTCAGATCAGTGGGGCTGGTGTGGTGGTTCACACATTTAATCCATCTGCACTGAGAGGCACAGGCAGGCATAGGTCTGAGTTTGAGGCCAGTCTGGTCTATATCTCTAGTTCCAGATAAGTCAGGGCTGCACAGTGAGACCCCATCTCAACAAACAGACAGAGAGACAAACCAATCTCAGAGAGTAAAAGCATGAATAGTTGGGGATGTAGCTCAGTGGCTGTGTATGCTGGATCCTGAGATTGAGTCCTAGAACTGCCCCAAAATAATCATACAAATAAATCCACAAAATGTATCACATGATATCAGTAACACAAATTGTTTATAGAGTATTTACTGTGTTCCAAATGATTTTCATGTTTTTATTTGATTCTCACAATTATGTCATAGTCATCATTAATCACACTTAATAAATGAGATCTTGAGGCTCAGGAGGGCTGTCGTGTGTACAAAGTCACCGGACTAGACAGGATCGTAGCTGGGGTTTTCCCTCTGAGGCTCTAAAACAGTGAAGAGTCTTGGCCTAGGCTACTTCTAATTTCCTTTTCAGCTCTATAATTCTGTGTCTGCATCGCCTCTTTCTAGTGTCTCAGGCTTTGTGTTTCAGGTCCCCTAATTTTATAGCCACACAAGCATCATCGTTTTCTGGCAGGGCAACTATGGGGACACTTGTTCATTAAATCCAAACATGAGCCAGATGTCACAATTTATGACTTCTTCCAAAGTTGAGGACCACATTGTCATCGTTTATTTTATATCTAGAATGACTTGTAACTTTATTATCACCAGCACATTGTCATCACCATCACCATCATCGTTTGAGATAGAGTCTCACTATGTAGGCCAGGCTTGCTTTAAACTCATGAGCCTCCTGCTAGTGTCTCCTGAGTACTGGGGGGATTACAGGGGCCTGCCACAACTCTGGGCTAGCTTTTTTCATCAATTAGTATTTTATAAGTGATGAAACAGAGGCAAAGAGAGACTATACAATTCCAAAGTCAGTGTCAAATTGAAACCTTGGCTGGGCATGGTAGTGCACAGTTGTAATCCCAGTACTCTAAGAGACAGAGGCAGGAGGATTGCTGGAAGTCTGAAGCCAGTCTGTTGTACAATAGAGAGTTCCAGGCTATTCAGGGCCACACAGTAAGATCTTATCACAAACAAACACATGCTCAAACCTTATCCACAAAATCAAGTGCTAGCTTCCATCAGTACTAGATATTTAATAAAAATTAATGGAATGAATGGATGATGGTATGATTGATATCTCTGCTCATAAAACTCATGGGATCAGATGGCTCATGTGCAAACCAGCCGTGTCTGTGGAGCTCTCTGTATCACAATGCCCAGAGCAACAACTGAGCAAGGGCAACCCCATATGCTTTGGCAATGATTGGCAGGTGAAAACCCTCTTGGCCTGGTTTTTTAAGATACAAGGCAATCTGAATCAAGGGATGATATTCTTGCCAAATCAATATAGAAGGCATAAGCCATGGTGAAAGCTAGTGGAGTTTAGACGAAGAAATCAGAGATATCACTAAAGTTTGCAAAAAATTCCAGGAGCCCAGTGGATAAACTAAGTCTTTGTCACTCAAAGAATATTGTGTTCCACCATGACTGGTTTGAAAATGCCATAGTGAAACCTAGTGCTTTATATGCTCATCTAGAAAACGCCTTCCAAAATATCAGACCTAATTAATTCATTTTAAAACAGCCAGGCTCATGGATCTTTCAGAATCACGTAAGCTGTGATTCTTACATAATGAAGAACACCAAAGCCCTTTAAAGGAATTGAGCCTTGAATGCCATTTGTAAGAAAAACTGTCGTTATGCAGTGGTTAAAAGAAAAGGTCTCCACCAAGTGCTTCATTTCAGCATGCAGATATCTTTCCAGATATTAACTTGCCATGGATTTTAGACATGGTCATGTTTGATGTGGATCCATGCAAAGTTTACTTCAAGCTTGTTTAATTCCAGTAATAATGTGCTTCATTTTACATGCCTTTCTCAACTTGGGGCTTATTTTCCATGACTGTTTATTGATATAAAGAAACGTGTATGCAGTGAGGTCTTTTCCTCTAGTATTCTGTATGTTATGAGTAGTTATTATATAAGAATGTGGGTACATACTGCATTAAATCTCTCTCTAATATATATATATATATAATATATTCCTGTATTATCCACTTATAGGGAAACACTGAACATATACATTTCTTTACATAACTATCTCATATATATGCATATATTTACACACACATATTTCTTTTTTAACCCATTCTGCTCTTAAGATTAGGAATACCTTGAGCAGCAGGGACTACATATTGACTAGGTTTTCCCCCAGGGACGAGGAAAAAAGGAATTCCTTTGGTTCATCTTTCGTCATTGCCATGGCCAAGAACCCTCGTAGCTCAGTAGTATAGTATTTGCACAGCAAGCACCGGGCCCTGGGTTCTACCTTCAGCACTGCATAAACCGGGAGTGGGCTCCACACCTGTAATCTCAGCATTCAGACAAGGCAGAAGAAAGAAGGAGGACCAGAAGTTCAAGGTCAGCCTTGACCTTCTACATAGTAAGTTAAAGACCAGCCTGAGCTACACGAGACCTTGTCACTAAAACCAAACCAAACTAAACCAACCCAAAAGAAAACATGTACTAAATTTGAGACAATAAACCAAACAGCAACAACTACACAACCCAACTCCTAGTATCTCCGCATCACTCATAGGGCAGTGTATTAGTTAACTTTTCTGTTGCTGTGCTAAAACACTAGACCAAGGCAACTTAGAGAAGACAGAGTTCACTTAAAGCCCACAGTTCCAGGGAGTTGAAGTCCATGATGGTAGAACAGGGGTGGCAGGTTGCAGGAGGGTGGAGCTGCAGCGGGGAGCTTCCATCTCAAACCACAAACAGGAAGCTGAAAGAACATTCAGTCAAAAGGGCTCCAGTCTTTAGAAACCTCAAAGCCCACCCCCAGTGACACCCTCCCTCCAATACAGCCACACCTTTAACCCTCCCCAAATAGCCACCAACTGATGGCCAAGTATTCAAACGCATGAGCCTATGGGGACCATTCTCACTCAAACCACCGCAGATGGGGTGAGGCAGCAAAAGACACTGAATCTGCAGCAGATAGAGTTATAGTTTAGTTGAAAGGACCATATCTGGTAATACATTAAACACTTCAGAGTACCCCAAGATCAGTGCAATATGAATACTATGGTTACTAAAACAGAATTCAGAGGACAGGGGACAGAACAAAACAGTAAAACCAAATGTGTACACAGCTGGGATACTTGAGCTGGTATTGAAAGATGGACAAGTAGTAGTCACAGGGCTCCTGGTGTGTCTGTTGTCCAAAATCAGGGGAGAGTGAGCTGTGGAGGAGAGAGGTGTGACTGGAGCTTAGTATTCAGCCTTACCCTTGCTTCCCTCTGGCCCTCTGATTAGCATCATGTCACTTTGGGTTTTAAATTCCTCTGCCTCTTTCTGGCTCCAGGAGACATTGCAAGTACAAAGGAGGAGACAGTTTATTAAGTTGTTAAGTTGTTTGTCATAATATTTATTGTGGTGATAGAGAGTAAGCTAGATCTCAGAGATATGCACATCTTCCTATCGACAGAGGTTGAAGAGAAAATTAGTTTGGGGTTTTGTAATCTTGAAAATGGCATCCAGTAAAATAAGAACCATAGATCATCCCCAGAGCTGTTCAGATCTGACTTATTTCACAACGCACTACACGCCCTGCATGTCAGCCTCCTTGCCGCCCTCCATGATGAGTGACGCACAGGTCTCACACAGGCCACCAGCCCCGCTGGCCGTTCTTCAAGCTGCAGACTGACCATCCTGCACAGTCTCTGGAATGTGACCTTGGCTGCCAGTAAGTGGCTCTGGGACTCCGTGCAGATCACTTTCTGTTTACAGGGCTCCCTCTTCTAGTATAGACCATGAAGCCATTGGGCTAACAGATTCCGAACCCCTTTTATCAGGGAAGCTATTTTTCCCGAGAGAATTGTCTTCAGAGTCATGATTTACCCGTGTAGAGGGGCTGGGAGTGTAGCTCAGTGGTAGCACCCTTGTTTAGCACACAACAGAACACAAGTTTGATCCTCAGCACTTTAAAATAGAAAAAAAAAAGGTTTTCTGATGAAGATAGATGAAGCCGAGTTTTAAGAACTCAGTGTCTTCTCAGCAAGGCACTGCCTTAGACACCAGAGGACTGTGGAAGCCACTGAATTAAAGGGCCTTAAAAGTCTCCAGTAGTGATAATATTTATTCTTTACATTTAAAAAAAAAAAAAATCACTTTTTTTTTTTTTTTTTTTTTTTTTTGCGCGTGTGGAGGGTAAAGGATAACGTGGTGAAGCTGGGTCCTGGGGATTCGACTCTGGTCATAAGTTTGGTTACAGGCACCTTTACCGCCTGAGCCATCTTCCTGGCCCCAGTATTTGTTATCTTCATTCTGTTCCTAGGAAATAAAACCTCTGTCTCTGGAGTCCTTGTCTTTCTCTCAGTTTTTGGAGGTGGAGATTCATGGAACCAAAGCTGACTTCAAATCTGTGTAGCTGAAGAGACGACCTCTGACGTCTGATCCTCCTGCATCGACATCCCAGGTGCTGGGATTAAGAAAATCAGACGGAATTAGGCCAGCCTCTCTTGTGCGCTGTGGAAATGAAATGTCATGTAGGCAAGTATTTCTTTGGGAAAATTCCACACCATAGTGAGGAAAAGGACTTCCTTAATCTGGGCGATTGCATCCTGCAGAGCTTCCTTGAGGAAACCCTGGGGCCTTGATTAGCTCAGACACATCTGTTTGGTAGGAAGGTCCATGGTGGTAGGAAAGCCCACTGGAAGGGAGAAGAGCGTGTACAAGGTGCTCAGATTAAGGACAATTTGCATAACAAAATTAGAAGAAGGAAAGATGGCTGGAGGAAAGAACCAGGAGGTGAGGATGGTTCAGAGAGAAGCAGCAGGGATGTGAGGCAGACCCCACAGGCTGCACAGGCTTTGCTGAAGGTATGGATAGCAGCAATGGGAAAGCATGGGAGGGTTGTTAAGGATGCGTGGACTGTTTCAATACAGAGTGTAGTTGGTAGGTAACAGTAAGTGATTTTTATTTTTTTATTTTTTAGAGACTAGAGGATAAAAGTAAAGGGATAAGGACACACTTAGAAGACTTGGGAAGCAACAGTGATGGGTCTCAGTGAAGGACTGGGTGTGAACTGGAGGGGAGACGGGGAACGAAGACGGATCCTGGAGGTCTGCCTTTGCTGACAGGAGGGATAGTTTTTGCTGTCCTCTGAAACAGAGAACAGAACCATGTCTTAGGAGGAAGATCTAGCGATTTTAGGGGATTCTTGGCAACGGTTAACTGGAAGTGGGCTAGTCTGATATTTGGGTTCGGAATGCAGAGATGAGATCTGGGTTGGTTCTGGAATTTTGGGAGTGGTCGAGTTACCGGCACTCACCAGGTAAACAGCTTCGAGCATGGCATAGATTGCCTAGGGAAGATAGGAGAGAAGAGGTCTGAGGTAGAATCATTCTGGATCTGTCATTCAGTGGCTTGGACCTTGGAATCAACCAGTAAGGGAGATTTGAAAGATGGTAGGAGGAAGAAAAGAGGGGAAGCCCAAGGATGTCTGTATGGAATAGCTTGGACAGATAAGTTGAATATTAGGCGGTATCCAGTGCATATTCTTAGGTGGCATTCACACTTGGTTTATTTGTTAAGTTTGTGAGTAAATCAAGGATTTTGAGAGAGAGACTCCTATGATGTAGCTGGCCTGAAACTCCCTTTGTAACCCAGGATGGTTTGGTACTTATAGTGATCCTCCTGCCTCTGCCTCCCAAATGCTGGAATTATAGGCATGTCCTATATCCTGTAAAACATGCCTAGCTGTTTCACAATGACTACTTTCTTAAATGTTGTTTACATGAAGAAATGGGAAGTTGGACTGAATGACGGCAAGATAGGAAGGTGGGAGGTAAGAAAGAAAAGAAAGAAATGTTTTGGAGGAGGAGGAGATGATGATGATGAGGAGGAGGAGGAGGAGGAGATGATGATGATGAGGAGGAGGAGGAGGAGATGATGATGAGGAGGAGGAGGAGGAGGAGATGATGATGATGAGGAGGAGGAGATGATGATGATGAGGAGGAGGAGGCAGGCAGAAGCATAGTTTAGAAATAAATGTATGTGACAATGTGTCCCGATGATGAAGCAACCTGAGAATGGGACAGCCCTGAAGACAAGCATCCCGAGGGCAGTGGGCTCAGACGGAGAAGGATGCAGGACAAACTCTTCTTGTAAAGGCAGGAGAGAATGTGATCCAAGCTGTGTTCGGGCCCTCCTTAAGATAATTAGATTATCAGATTCTGCTCTGCTGGGGCCGCTTACCCTTATCTCAATTGTTCAACCAACATCTGTGCACACTGATTACGCACTGAGGGACTAGTATGTGCAGTGGAGGGTTGGAAAGATGGGATACAATGCGAGCCCCTCTGAGCTCACAAGAACTATCCCTGCAGATGGTTATGACTGCGCAGGGTAAGAGCTGTGATAGGGATGCCTTGCATGGTGCCGTGTTGGACAGCCTCGTGTGTTTGGGTTGTTTGGTGTATTTATTTAGACATATTCGTTTTTAATCGCTTTTATTCATGTGTATGCATGTGTGTCTTTGCACATGAGGACACATGCCCATGGAGGCCAGAGACTTTGTAGGCCCCGGAATTGGAGTTAGAGACAGTTGTGAGCTGACCAATGTGGGTGCTGGGAACTGAATCTGGGTCCTCTGGAAGAGCAGAATATACATGCTCTTAACCGATGGACCTTCTCTCCAGCCTTTTGGTACTCAGTTGGAGAGTTCCTGACTCTTGGATTCTAGACACCACCCCCCCACATACCAATCACCTACCTCTCTAAAAGGAATTATTTAAGCATTCATTGGCTTAGTTTCTTCAGCTGGCTTACCTAAAAGGGGTATAGCGAAACAGTCTAGTAAAATAAGTGAATGATAATGGCAACAAATTGTTCACAGTTAGTGTGACACAGGTGCTGAATTATGAGCTAGGGCTACATCTTCTCTAGGGACAAAGCCAGTCTGACAATATGTTAGTGTCCAACCACTTAGCAATAACTTCTTCTCCAAGGTTTTCTTAATAAAAGCTTTCTCCCGTGTGTGTGTGTGTGTGTGTGTGTGTGTGTGTATAAAATACATACATACATATATATATATATATATATATATATATATATATATATATATATATGAAGGTACTCAAGCCTTTATTTAGGTCTTCATCAGTTCACATGGTTAAAACATGTCTTTTCCTTAGAGATAGTGCAGCCAGGGTAAAGCTCTCCCAACCTTTCTCATGTAGTTAGTCACTTGTTAATTTGTCAAACATTATTTGCTAAACTGATAATACTTAACAAATCCTAATATTTCATAGGAATGGCCATCGATACTTTGGATTACAGTTTATATATGGAAAGTGGATCTCTTTTTTTATTTTAATATTTAACTAATTAGCTTTTTAACTAGTTTTTTGGTTTAGGTCTAAACCCAGGGAGGAGCACACATGAGACACTCTCCCAGCTACTAAGCCACACCCCCTCCCCTTCTTCTTTTGGAAACTGTCTCTAGTTAAGGTTGACCCCTTTAAAATACAGCATTTTTAATCTTTTCCTTGTACTTCCTGAGGCAGGAGCTCCATCAAGTGAGCTGCTTCCCAGGCTCCTCTCTCTCCCTCTCTCTCTCTCTCTCTCTCTCTCTCTCTCTCTTTCTCTCTCTCTCCGCCCCCCCCCCCCCCCCCCCGCCCCGCCTCTCTGCCTCCTCTCTTCCCTTTTCTTTTGTTTCTGCAAGCATGATTTGTACAGATTCCGAAAGAGAATAATGAGACTTTAAGTACACTTATAACTTATATATCCAATTGGTTTATTAAGCTAACTACTCTGGTAGAATGAATATTGGTAACTCAGTACTTATCTCTAAGAGAAGGACAGCTGCTTTCTGAGTGCTGATTTGTGTCAGGCCCTGTAACCTTCTGTGTCCATGGGCTCCACATCTGTGGATTCACCAACGAGTCTGGACTGAAAAAAGTTGTATGTGTACATGTGTGTATGTTCTCTCTCTCTCCCCCTTCCTCTCTTCTATGTTTTTTTTTTTTTTTTGGTCTGGAACTTTCTATGTAGACCAGGCTGACCTCTAACTTAAATATCTGCCTGCCTCTGCCTCTCAAGTGTTGGGATTAAAGAAAGGTATGTGCTACTACACCCAGCTGGATTGAAAAAAACTTTTTAAAATTCTGCCGGTATTCAGTATGTATGGAGTTTTTCTTTGCCATTATTCTCTACATGAAATATGGTGATAATTATTTATATAGCACTGACAAGTAATCCAGAGCCTACTTCAAGTATATTAGGGATGTGTAAGGCTGGCTGTATGTAAACACTGTACCATGCCATTTTATGTATGGGACTTGGGTGAAGGAGGGGCACTGGAACCAGTCCCAGATCCCCGGCAGGTTCTTCAGATAACTCTGATATCAGTCCTGATTAGACTCCACTCTGCTCCATAGGCAGCAGTATCTCTCTCTCTCTTCTACAGATAATCAGATCACGTGCCCATGTCTGCACACTCAGCAAGGAATGGTCCTGAGTTCTTAGCTGCACCTTGTCTGATCTCAGAACTCTCTGTGCATCTGTCCTGTGCCTCCTCTTGGACAGTAAGAATCTGGGCTACCTCCCCGCCCCAACCATCTGAGCTATTACAGGAAACATCTGTAACAGAGATAGATGCTCCATCTCTGGGGAAAGGCTAAACCAGTAGCTCATCACTACTGTGTACTGCACAGTTCTAAGGTCAAGGACAAGTGATGTCATCTCTAGAAACTTGTATTAATATTAAGGAGTTAATAGGTTTTTATGAGTAATAACATTATTGTGATGCATTCAAAAAGTTCTTATCTTTTATAGCTAGAATATGAAGTGTTCTATGGATAAAATATTTGATGTCTGATGCCTACTTCCAAAATGAGGTGGTGGATGAAAGTAGAGAGTTTAAATCCCACAAGACTGGCCTTCAACAGAGCATGTACACACAAGGGTTCATATTATTATTTTCTCTTCACTTTTGCATACTTTCAGGAGTTTTTGTTGGGAAAGGTTAAAAGAAGGCTTCAGTAGGACTAAATAAAAATGAATAAATAAATAATAATAACTCAAAGGAGGAAATGCCAATGCAGAAGGGCCTACTTTAAGTTTTAGTCTTTAATGGTGATTTTATTCTCAGGAAACTGATGATAAAGTACAATGCTATCAGACTGACTTCAGGGGAAGGGATTTCCTATATTCTATACTTTAATATTTCAAAACCTTTATTAGATTTTTGTTTTACTTTGTTTTGGTATTTTGTGACAAGGTCTCGTGTAGCCTAGGCTGGTTTCAAACACACTATGCAGCCAAGAATGACCTTGAACCCTGATCTTTCTATCTCCGTCTCCCAAGAGCTGGAATTACAGACACGTGCTTCCACACCTCAGTCACTTTCTACTTTATTGCAACTATTACTATTTTCTCTATTTTTAGTTAATCAATTTTCCACAGTCTTTCTGTGTTGCCCAGGATGCTCTGAAATTCACTATGTAGCCTAGGATAGCCCTGAACTTACAATCTTCCTACTTTATTCTCTTAAGTTCTGGGTTGGTAGGAGTGTATTCTCTCACATTTATTACTTTTTTAAAAAAGATTCATGTTCTTCATCGACACATAAGACCAACTTTCCTGATTTATTGTGTGATCTGAGTCAGTGGCAGCTTTCACAGGTGGGGTTTGCATTTGGAAACAAGAGAATAGAAATTAGAGAACATTTGGAATTCTTTCCCTTTCTAGAATTCTGTTGCCATATCAAGCCTGTCACCATTGCTTTTCTGTTGTTTAGTCCTTAAACTCTATGTTCGTGGGCAGGCCCAGCACGGCGTAGGGATATAGACAAGCTCAAAGGGCGTTACCATTGAAATCTAAAGCTATTTTTAGGGCAGAGTGCACACTTAGGTAATGCTCCAAAAGACTAACTCACCTGGTTTGTTCCTACAACTTTTTATCTAGGACCTCAGGGTTGACACACAAACACCTGACTGTCTATAAGAAGACAGCATCTTGGGACAGGCGGCGGTGGCGCACGCCTTTAATCCCAGCACTCGGGAGGCAGAGCCAGGTAGATCTCTGTGAGTTCGAGGCCAACCTGGTCTTATAGAGCAAGCTCCAGGACAGGTACCAAAGCTACACAGAGAGACCCTGTCTTGAAAAACCCCCAAAAGGGATGTGGGGTGGCTTGGGAGGGAGTGTGGGAGGAGGGAGGATCTGTGGGGTGGTATGTAGAGTAGAAAATTTCTTAATAAAGAAAAATGAAAAAAAAAGAAAGTTTTTTTTAAAGAACCCCCCCCCCCCAAAAAAAAAAGACAGCGACTTTCGCGAAGATAGAATTAAATTAGAATGGTACTGTCACCATAACCAGGCATGGCAGGAGTGTACCTGTAATCCCAACACTTAGGAGGTGGAGGCAGTAGGAGTTCAAGGCCATCCTTGGCTACATAGTGAGTTTGAGACCAGCCTCGGGTATGGGAGAGTCTATCTCAGAACCCTCTTCCTTTCCTTCCAAAACAACAACCAAGCAACAAAACTGAAACCAAAATGAAAAGCCCCTCTCTCCCTCCCTTCTTCCCTCCCTCCCCCCTCCCTCCCTCCTCCCCTCTCCTTCCCTCCTTTGTTCCTAACCAATGACAAACAGTGGATAGAGTAGGTTATCCTGATGAAGTTCCCTTCGAAGTTAACTCTCCATTGGGATCGCTTATTCAGAACAGTCTTTAAGGACGTCCGACCGAACGGGGTGATGATGCACCTTTGATCCAGATACAAGTCAGTTAAAGGCAGACCTGGTTTAAGGAAGGCACAAGAGTACAGGGTTGAGTAATCGTGTTCTCATGTGAATTCATCAGAGTCCAGACCCACCTGTCGCTTGATGTGACTTGACAAGCTGTGTCCTCAAGTGTCCTTCAGCACATGTATCAGCTGTGTCTCCACCCTCATAGAAATTCCCAGGGCCCAAACAGACTCACTTAGGAGAATGTTAATGAACTGAAAACATGCTGGGTACTGTTGTGTAGTACAGAAGAAATCTGATCTGGGTAGAGTCTGGATGCCACATTTTTGTGTACTTTGAATATACTGGGAGAATGGGCCTTAATATTATAATTTAGCATTAGTGTGTAGTATTAAATTGGTATCTGAGTTACACACACACACACACACACACACACACACACACACACACACACACACACACGGGAAACTTCAACTTACTGTCTTTTCCTATTTCTTTGCTGGAATCCCGACTTCCAGATACACTGTAAAGTTGGTCAAAACAAGATACTTTTCCTGAACCTCTGGCTTCCAGGAGGCAGAAGGCAAAGGCCAAGCAGTGTGTGTAGTTTTCAAATACACAGTAAAAATGACAGCAGTTTCCCACTGCAGCCCCACGTAAAGAGGACAGAGCAAAGGAGAAGAGGGCTAATTAGTGTCCCTGGCACGGCCCGACTCTATCACTCTTTACTACTAAATGCTTGCATCAGACCCGCAGTGTTCGTCATGTGATCCTAGCATCCTTCAAGGGTATTTATGACTCCAATATACAGGGTATCAGCATAGCCCCAATAAAACGGACTGTGGCCAAACTTCAAAGGATCATTAGGATAAATCTGAACTGTAAGAAGAGAGCACAAGGCATCTTGGATACCCAAGCCCTGTCATAGCAGCTTGCATTGACTGATACAGATCACAGCCTTACCTCTGTGCTCATCTCTGTAATCTGTAGTCACACTTACATATATATCTGTAGTGGAGATTTAACTACCTACAATCATTAAAGATCTAAATTGTTTTCTAATCTTAATGATATACATTCTTTCAATGCTTCTTTCTGATAAATGAAAGGAGAAATTTCCCACATGTCTTCCCCATTTAAAGTGTTTAATAGTCTTCTCTGCGGGTTCATCGGCCTTAAAAATACCTTCAACAATTCAGTTATCGCAGCTTCCAGGTACCTAAGTGAGTATAAACCAAAACAAAAATGTGATAATGTTTTACTGTTGCCAAATTGGCTAAGTTTAAAGAAATGATGAGGTATTAGGGCTTTATTTTGTGGCTGACAGGAATAGCTTCCAAGGCTTTGTGGTACAGCAGATGAGCTCAAAAACAGCAAAGTCTGAAAAGGGTTCATAGCACAGACATATCAACTCTGCTGCTAAAAATGTAGCATCAGGAGATTGAAATGGTAAAAGGATTAAAATAAACTATGTGCTTCCAATTGTGTAGTACAACCTCAATCTCTAACAGAATGTTGGCACTTGAAATTAGACACTACGATCTACACTAAGTATACATTAATAAAACCACTGAAAAACACACACTCCTTTAAAATGATTTTTACCATTTTTGTTTTTATGTGTGCTGTGAATGCATGTATATGCACATGCTCCATGGCACATGAGCAGAGTTAAAGGGCAACTCGTGGAAGTGGGTTCTGTCTCGTCACCATGTGGATCCTGGGCATCAGACTTAGGAAGTCAGGCTTGGCGGAAACATCTTTGCTGTGAGCCATCTCATCAACCCAACAGTGCACACTCCCTTCACGGTGACGTCTTCTGTGTGCATTTTGTGTGTGACACTAAAATAACCCTGTATTAGCAACAATGTGTTTAGTGTGACAATCCTTTGGTAGTTATCTTTCTATTAGTACACAAATATCTTAAAGGATGTTAATATCACAGGAGGAACATTGCTGATAGAAAACCTTAGCAGGAAACAGCAATAGTCACATTGATTTCAAATCTATGCCATTACAGTTGTTTTAATTTTTGTTTTTTTCTTATTTTGTTCATTGTTTCTCGGGTAGATTATATTTTATGTGTGGCTAAATGATGACTCTCAAAATGACAGGGTGCTAGTGCTAGCAGCTAGGAGAAACTTGTGGAGGCATATTTTCAAATAGAAAGAGGTTCCCAGGCTCCGTTCAGGGACTATTGACGCTTTTGCTGTGGTCATCAATGACAAGAATGATGTCTCAGACATGTAGAGATGAGTGAAAAGTAGCAACTGTTGTTTCTCATTCTCTTTAGATGTCACTTGTGGTTTTCATCTGCATTTTTATTTCTATGTATTTCCCTAACAAGGAGATAGCATCTTAAAGTAAGAAAAACAAATTTTATAAAAATATAACAAAAATTGAAATCTATTACTTTTGATATAAACTGTGACTTTCATGCTCATCTTTGAAAACATAATGAACACTTATAGAAATTAATAAGATTTATTATTAGTATAATTACAAATGTGGTTACCAATATTACACATAGTTATTTTTTGATACACTAGAATATCTCTGTATGATAGATATAAAACACTCTTTTGTTTCATTTTTGAGACAAGGTCTCAGTAGCACTGTCTGGTCTCAAACTCACTATTCAGCAGAAGACAACTAATTGCTGATCCTCCTGCCTCCACCTCCCCTCCTAGGGTTATAGGCATGAACCACCACATGCAGGACTGGAGTCAGACCCCAGGACTTGGTGAATGCTGGACAGACACTTAGATGAGCTACTTCTATAGCCCTAATATATGGTACCTTGATTACAAGTATAGAATATGATGCTTTTAATGCTTTGCTAGAGTACATAAAATGCCTCTCCAGAGGTAACTTTATTTAGTTCTTAGATATGCATGTGAAAACTCTGTCATTCCACTGGTCACCCCCTGGCATCTTGGGGGCTATTTCTTCTGGATCTACTTTATGATGCCTTGTTAGGGAACACGATTTAGCCTGCAAGATATCTGAGTGTGCCGTATGGTTTAATGGCATTCTGGAATAGCAGAAAGGATTCTTTTTTTTTTCAAATGGAGAGGGCTGTAGGTCTCTGTGTTAACATTAACTATGGGACTCTCCATTGCTTTTCAAATTGCACTGACCTGTGAGCCCTAGTCCTCCTTTGCTTTTAAATCATGGCTCTTTGAACTTGGAGAAGGCTCATCTCAACTAAAGGAAGTGAAGTAATACTCTCTGCCTTCCCTTGCCTTTGGTCAGAGTTCTCACGGCTCAACAGTGTGCAGGCAGCTGTAGGTCAAAGTGATAGAGTCCTAACGTCAGATTCAATGCCCTCTCATCACCTGCGTTTACTTCCTCACCGGAGCATTTTCCTGTCTGACACAGAGCTCAAAAGTTGGCATGTCTAAGAATCTCCTGGTGGGCTAGTTCTAGCCCATCAGAGTTCCTGATTCACGGAGGTCCAGGGTGGAGCTGCTGATGTGAGATTTTTAAGGAGTCCTCAGATGGTCCTGGGGATGCTGTTAGTCTCAGGCCTGCAGCTGGATAGTGGCTGTTCACACGGGCTCTCAGGAAGTGCTTCCCTTACAGAACACGCTCATAAGGACATGAATAAGTGATTGTAATTTCCAATCAGTGTGACAAAAAACATGCAGACTCTCAGAAGTGTCTGTGATTCATACTGACTTGGGAAATGCAGGAGGTCTGAGAAGTAATATTTAGAGAGGAGTAGATGATTTCACATAGGGAAACAGGATGAGCAGAGACAAAGAACTTGAAACACACAGTGTCCACAGTATTAGATGCTAAAGAGATACCTATGCATTGCTTAAGAGTCCCTTCCCATCCGCCTGATATTTTTAGCAATATTTACTCAGAATTGTCAACCTGCTGCTTTTCACCCAACATTATTATCTTTTTTCCCTCCACTCTAGTTTAATCTGAATTTATTCTTTCTGGAAGGCAGAAGAAAAGTTATGAGCATAAATGGCCGTGCTTTCAAATGCGCAATGATTAATTATCATCTTTAATATGCATGACACATTCCTTGTGAAATCAACATATGTCTACATGCTACCCAAATAAGTAATTGAAAAGTTCAGCAAATTCAGTCACTTGGCACCATGTAATTAGAAAAAAAAAAGATTTTTTATGCTGAATTTAGTCAAATTGAGACACACCGTGCTATTAAAATTTTTGTTTTTTTTAACACTAAGATACTGTGGCTTTTAGAAGGACAACTGTCTCCAGGTAAGGTAGATGGCAATGCCATGGACTCTGATGCTGTTCCAGGAAAATCTCTTCTTTATGTAACCCACTTCTGCTACTTTCAAAAAGCATGATATTCATACTTCAGTTAAAATAATAATTGATATGCAGTAGCCTATCTCTTGAATGTTCCAAGTTCCTTACCTGATTAAGAAAACTGATTTTAGTTGGTTTCTTGCTTAGTCAACTGATAGAAAGATAAGACTGCTTTCTGAGGAAAGCACCAGGTGGGAGCTGATGGTTTTGGCAGGACCTGCTCTGGAGGTTGTGAGTGCTGCCAAGAAGCCCAATATGAGTGATTCAGAGCCTTCTTCCTGGCTGGTAAGTTTATGTGAAATTTTTAAAATATTGGATCCAGGAAGCTGGGGAGATAGCTTAGTTGGTAAAGTGTCTGCTTTGCAAGCGTGGGGGCCTTGAGTTTAATCTCCAGAACCAATGTTTATAAACAAAAGGCTGGCACTGGGGAGGCAGAGACAAGAAGATCTCTGGGGCATGCTGGCCAGCTAGTCCAGTCTACATGGCTAGGCAAGGTAGAGACCCTGCCTCAAAGGCAAAACACTGTAAATAGTCCAAACCAACCAACCAGCCAAACAAACACATAGCTCCAAAGTGGTTAGCACCTGAAGAACCACAACCAAGACTATCTCTTGGCTTAGACACATGTGCAAGGCCCCTCATGCTCGTGCACACACACACACACACACACACACACACACACACACACGCACGCGCGCGGTGACCTTAATACGCTAACTATTGCTTTCTGAGCATGCTGATAAATGCACTATTGACTGTTTCTATATGTCTGATAGAACTGATTTTATAATTGTAAGTGGCATTTATAAGTGATATTGTCATTGTGAGAATCAGGAGGTCACTTTGCTTTGTTTAAAGAGTGTAGGCTACTAAATGTTGAACATCTATTTAACTTGACATTTTTTTTTTTTTTGAGATAGGATCTTGCTATGCAGCTCTGGTTGGCCTGGTACTCACTATGTAGCCCAGGTTGGTTTTGAATTTATGACAATTCCCCTGTTTCAGCCTCTTGAATGATGAGATTACAGGCGTAAGCCACAATACTCAGCTTTTATTTCTAAGTTTTTTGATCACATTGTGACTAATAAATAGTTTTAAGTATAAAGATATTATTGAAAAAAAAAGAAAGGTGATTATAGCAAAGAAATGAAGAACATAGGTAAGGAATGAATGTATTGTATCCACCATCCTGTTTAATACTATGGATACATGAATAACATTTAGAACATGTTTTAGTAAATGTTAAATGCATGGTTGATTGATATAGATTCTTCTTTATACTTTTTTATGTTGTTGATTTTTTTTTTAAATAGTAACTGGGCAGTGGTGGCAAATGCCTTTAATCCCAATACTCAGGAGGTAAAAGCAGGCAGATGTCTGTGAGTTCGAGACCAGTTTGGTCTAAAAGTGAATTCCAGGACAGCCAGGGCTGTTACACAGAGAAACCTTGTCTCAAAAAACCAAACCAACCAAACAAAATAGTCTGTTTGTTCTGTGTGTGTGTGTGTGTGTGTGTGTGTGTGTGTGTGTGTGTGTGTGTACTTTCAGAAGCTAGGGGAGAATGTCTGGTGTCCTGCTCTGTTACCCTCTACCTTCTTCCCTTGAGACAAGGTCTCTCATTGAATCTTGAGCGAGGCTGGTGACCAGCAAGTCCCACGGATCCTCCTGCTTCCTCTCCACACAGTGTGGGGGTTACAGGCCTAGGTGACCAGACCCAAGGTTTTTAAGGTAGGTGTTGAGGATTTAGACCTGGGTTCTCATGCTTGCCCAGTAAGCCCCCTTATGCACTGAACCACCTCTCCAGCCCTGATAATAATATTTCTGAAAGCATTCGCCTTTAATCCCAGCACTCGGGAGGCAGAGCCAGGCGGATCTCTGTGAGTTCAAGGCCAGCCTGGGCTACCAAGTGAGTCCCAGGAAAGGCGCAAAGCTACACAGAGAAACCCTGTCTCGAAAAACCAAAAAAAAAAAAAAAAATGAAAATTTCAAGCCAGGCATAGGGGCCCATGCCTGTGATCCCAGCACTAGGGAGGCTGAGGTAGAAGCATTTTGAGTGTGAGGGAAGGCTGAATTGCTTAGTGAGAGTCCAACTCAAAACATCATAGATGTCCCAGTTGGCAGAAGATCGAACCATTCCTTAAACTAATTTAGAAAGTCAACTACATTAGCACACTATAGATGCATAGTTCAAGTCCTAAAGTAATTTTATTTTTGAACTTTGTAAAAGTGCCACAGTTCTCTAAAAAATTCAGGTGATCAATAATTTAGACCTCTAGTCTTTACATTTGAGTGCACAGATGAGTGTGTACACTTCTCTCTCTCTGAAACACGTCAGAAAGTAAACTTTGGCTATCAATTATAGAAAAGTTTGGAGGTTTATTGCAGCTTCCTGTTTAACATGCCTGCACACTAACTTGATGAGAGAGTGGAAATCAGGGCCTTGAACATGAGTGCATTTTTCCAATTTCATTCCACGCTTTCACTTGCCTTGGTTGAGATAAAGAGCTCTGTTGATTCTTGCCTATGAAACAGTCTGTGAGCTTTTAGAAGCATGAGGGACATTCCACATTTTGATGTATCTAGGGAACTCTCCAATGGTGGGAAAAGTGGATGCCATCTCATTGCCTCAGCCAAGTTTAAGCTTGCCTTGTGCAGGGAATGCATCAGAACAGGACATGACCTTGCTGAAAGTCTTTGATGCCATCAGTCTTTAGAGACAGGTATATGTTCTGGTTTGAATGTGAAATGTTACTCACAGGCTCATGTGTTTGAATGCTTGGTCCCCGGTTGGCAGCATTCATTAGGTGGGAATGGGACCTACAGGAGGTGGAGTTTCGCTGGAAGAAGTACTCACTGGACAAGGGTCTGGACAAGGCTGAGCGTTTATAGCCTTGTCCCACTTCCAGTTCATTCCCTCTACTTCCTATATGTGTACACAGTTGAGATGTCATCTCTCAGCCTCTTGTTCCTAATGCTTACCGCCACGCCTCCCCATAGACGTTAGCCCCCTGGAACTGTAAGCCAAAACCAAACAAACAGACAAAACCCAAACAAACATTTCTTAAGTTGCTTCTGGTCATGGTATTTTATCACAGCAACAGAAAAATAACAGACCACACCCATTTTACAAGGGTGCAAGGAGCATTATGGGATAGTACACGATACCTAATTACATAATCTGCATATGTACCAACATTTGGTCACAGTTTTGCCTCATCAAACTCTCCGGATTATTCCTCTCAATTGTAAATGTGGTACAAAGATCCTTTCTAGTCAGGAAAACACATGAGATCACTGTGGGTTTTTATTTATTTTATTTATTCATGTAGTCCAGACTGACCTTGAACTCACCCTGTAGATGAACTGAAGATGACCTCTGAACTCCCGATTCCTTAGCTACCTTCTACCTTTAGTTGGAGATGTGCTCTCTTACTGGCCTGGAATGTCACTGTCGGCTAGCTGGCCGGCGAGCTTCCAGGGACCTGCCTGCCTGTCTCTGCCTCCCTTCTTGTCACCACTGGGATTGCAAGCCCATGTTCCTGCACTGGCTTTTTATGTGAATTTTGTGCATCCAACACAGGTACTCATGGTTGTGTGGCAAACGCTTTACCAATTGAGTTACCCCTCCAGGCCAGCCTGATTCTTCTGTAGAGCTCAGGGAGGCTTCATGTGACCTGACATTGTATTCATTTACTTTATGTTCATTTCACTAATGACCTGTCCTCCAGCTTAAAAAGGGGTAGGTTCCTCTGGAGTGGACACCAACTCTCCTCATCATTATGTCCATACCTGGCCTGCAGTCCCCATGAGGATTTGTTAGTCTGCCTTTAAGGACACGATAGAAGCATGTTAGCCACCTAAGGTTTTTCTCGTTAGTAAGACTGACACCTGTATCCTGATGACATTGTCCAGATCTGTCCGACTCTTCACCTAGGACTGTGGTTCCCAACCCTCCTAATGCTGTGACCCTTTAATACAGTTTCTTGTGTTGTGGTGACCCCCCAACCATAAGTTTATTTTGTTGCTACTTCATAACAGTAAGTTTGCTACTGTTATGAATCATAATATAAATATCTGATATTCAGGATATCTGATATGTGACCCCCAAAAGGGTCATGACCCACAAGTTGAGAACCACTGACCTAGATAGAATGATAGATAATCATGAGTAGGATGACAAGCAGGTGAATCTGACTACACCATCAACACAGTGAATACTTGGAAATAACTTTCTGGTAAAATAAAGAATTTTATGAAGATAATTTTCAACCCCTGTCATCACATGGAAATGGTAACAATGAAAAATACCACCTGGATTACTACTCTATTAATAATTTTGCCAGGTGTGGTGGCGCACACCTTTAATCTCAACACTCAGGAGCAGAGGTACGTAGAGCTCTGTGAGTTTGAGGTCAGCCTGGTCTACATAATAAGTTGTAGGCCAGCGAGAGCTACACAGTGAGACTCTGTCTCAAAACAAAAGAAAACCAATGAAGCAAACAAAAACAAAAACGAAAACATCCCAGCTTCATGTGCTGGAAAACTTAGAGCAGATCTTGTCAGCATTTACACCTGTACACCATCTTCCCTAATTTTCCTACTTTTAGGCTTATGATAATACAAAAAAGCCTAGAAAGCCTGTCTGAGCTTTTGACATTTTGATATAATGTTGTCATTTGTGACATTCACACCAGAGAACCACACAATCAAACTACAAAAAGAAAAAAAATATGTAAAAAAAAAAAATCTCATAAGTTTTAAAGTAAGCTGTGATCTTGGTTCACATTCATAACTGTCCTGGAGATCATGGGGCTTACTCTGCTCAGAGTTGGAGATGCTGCGAAACTTTGGAAATGGTAGAAGAAGAAGAGAAATGTTGTTCCATACATACCACATCTTTTAAATCCTATTTCCTTTATCTCCTGAAATTATGAACTAACTCAAGTTTTGAATCACTGTCGTAAATAATAACAATTTGGTTTCTGAATTTATAGTGTCTAGTCCTAGGCAGTCAACTATGTTGGTTGAGGAAATGGATATTATCAGGCAACCAATCAGCTCTAAAGTAAGGTTTCCTTATTCTACACCAAGTGGAATTAACATGGCTCTTAACTTGGTTCACCAGGAAGTGGGTTGTGCGTAACTCCCCATTTACATCAGAGTCACTGTCTGGTGTCATGCTGCAGACAGTCATTTCCTTTTTCCAGTTCTCTCATGAACGTACTTTGTGCTAACTGGTTGTTCAATTGGAGTCCCTCTCTGAATACTTCGTATTGGGGATTCTTTTTCATGTGACAAACACTATGCAGCAGATTTCTTCTGATGGTCAGGTGTCAGACCCTGCTTTAGAGCTAGCTATTTTAAGAGGAGGCAGACTCAAGTTCCTCATGGTGCACTGGGTCTGAATGTAGAGAAGGCAGGCACAAAGCATTCTGGGAAAATAAGATACTGCCTTCCATTCCCCAGAGCATCAAGGACAGTTGTCTACTGAGAAACTGAGTCTTGGGGGAGAAGGATTTTGGCAAACAGATGGACAGACCTGTCAGAGTAAACCATAGTCTCAGAGTGCAGGAGTACATGGGTGCCTCTTTTGAACTCACAACCTGTAAGCAAACCCAGGATATTTAGTTTAGGCCCTATGGCAATGTATTGTGCAGGCTGGCTTCATGAACACCTTTACCCACATAGTCTCATTTATGGCCATCAATTCTCTTATCTCCTCTCCCTTCCCCTCCTTTCTCCTCTCCTATTTTTTTTTAATTTCTTCCTTTATACCTCAGAGTTACCCTTGTTTTCAACTCATACAGGGGTGTTTGTTGCTCACACTTCCTAGTTCACCACAGGGGCTTTTGTGCAAACAAGCTCCAAGAAGACCTTTTCTTCAGCTGTTCATTTCTATTCTGGGGCTTACAGTACCACACAAGTAGCCTTGACTGCTCTAGGGATGTGTGTGGTTCATCAACACATACACACACACACACACACACACACACACACACACACACACACACACACACGGGGCGGGGGTGGGAGGGAGAGAGAGAGAGAGAGAGAACAATAGAAGACAAGTTGGACTTAACCTACCATGAATTTAACAGAGATCTTTCTCCGTTTTGACATTTTTTCTTTAAGCTAGCACATAAAATAATGGGTCTCATTATGACCTTTTCATGCATATATGTCATTTTACTTTGGCAAGGATTTTTAAGTACTAAGACTTTTTTTTTGTCTCCTAAAATTTGTTTAGATGTCTACCTAGCTAATTTTGTACTTTCCTTGGCTTTTAAGAGGAATTCCCCCCCCCCCCCCCAGGAAATGCAACCTAACTATAGACTTCTTCTAGAACCTACACAAATCATGACTTACCTCCTACCATCTTTTTGGTGGCAGAATCTCTCTTTGTCAACCAGGCTTGTCTCAAATTCCCAATCCTCTTGCCTCAGCTTACCAGGAAGCTGGGACTATGGATCCACACTATAATACTTGGCCAAACACTTTTTATACTATGGACATTTTTTTTTTTTTTTTTTTTTTTTTTTTTTTTTTTTTTGGTTTTTCGAGACAGGGTTTCTCTGTGTAGCCTGTCGCCTTTCCTGGAACTCACTTGGTAGCCCAGGCTGGCCTCGAACTCACAGAGATCCGCCTGGCTCTGCCTCCCGAGTGCTGGGATTAAAGGCGTGCGCCACCACCGCCCGGCTTATACTATGGACATTTTTATGCAGCTTAGATTTGGTTAAGCAAGTATCAAGGGGAAAAGAAGAAGGGCAGAGTATGTAACCAGCAAGAGAGAGACACTGCCTCTGTTCCTGGTGGTGACGGCAGGATAGTTACTATGGATCTTCCATGGTTAGTGACTTTCTTGTTTCACAAAAGCCCCAAACAGGGGCCATTACCAAAGTGGTGGGAATGGAGGGAGGGAGCAGGAGAGAGATGAGAGAGAGACAATTGCTTCCAAAGTGCTTGGTCCAGCTAAGTCCAGGTCTTGGTATTGCTGAAGGGAGAAGACCCTGCATGCTTATCTTTTCACCTACATGAATCCAAGGCCAGTGCTTCCAGAATGTAATTCAGGACACCAGATCGTTTCCTTTCCCAGAGCGCTCACATGGTTTATGTGAACAAGCACGGTTCTTTTCCAGGGTGCCATTTGTAAAACATTCAGAATGAAGGCCACTGTTCCTGAGTCCTTATTCTCCGGGCCTCCATTCCCTTGGTAAATTCTGGAAAACAAATCAGGTCCTCCCCATGAGGTATTTTTATTAAGAGTTACTGACAGTATTCTTTAACTGGTGACTTTGGAAAACAACAGAAGTAATTGCTTGCAAAAAATAAAAACAACACCAGGCAGTAACTGTCAATTTAGGCATATAAACACAGCTAATTACATGGGACTTTTGCAAGCATAGTCTTGTTTAAGTGCTGATCCTTTCTCTCCAGGTGGCACCCCTAATACATGGCTGGACAGCGTGTACTCTTCTTGCTCTGTTGAATCCTTGCTGATCCATGTTGTTCCCTGAATTGGTGCCATGTGGTCCTTGATCCTTGTTCTTGAGAGTCACATCTTCTCCGATTCACCATGAATTGGGATCTGTCATGATGGGATAAAGATCTACTCTCTTTCCCACACGGATTTGAGCATTGTTGCCACTAGAACTGCTTGCTCTGCACTCCATGTGAAGGTGGCATCAGCCTCCACTGCCCTTGACCTTCTGTGGCTCATTTCTTGTTTTGAGCTGTCGTCTCTTTTTCGAAGTTGTATTTGCTTTTTGGCGACAGGTAGTAATGACTCCTCTTAGTTTTTCTGAAACTGCTGGGCAGTAGCTTGTCCAACTTTCTTGACCACAAGTCAACTCACAGAAAGTAATTTGTTTAATTTTGTGACACACACACACACACACACACACACACACACACACACACACACACACACGAAAGTTTCTTGTAACAATTAGCCCTGCTGCACAAAACAGACCTAGTCCATCCAATTTTACTCTTCTATTCTCTCCTCTTCCCTTCCCCTCATTCCCTCTTCCCTCTTTCTCCCTCTCCTTCCTCTTCCCCTTCACTTCTCTTCCTTTTCCTCTCCCTTCCCGTGAAAGTTTGAGTTCTCAGGTCACTTATGAGCCAAGTGCTGCATACTGGAAACCACCTCTCTCTGGTCAGTGCCCTTACAAGATTCACCAGTCCTGGAGAAAGTGGGCTGAGCAGCAGTACGAATCGATTCCTGCTTCCTGTTTACGGATACAATGTGAGCAGCTACCTAGAACGCCTACACCCATGCCTTCCCCACCAGGCTGGACTGTACCTTCTAGAACTATCATCCAAAACAAACCTAAATCCTTAAGCTGTTTCTTTTCAGATTATTGGGTCACAACAATGGAAAAAGTAACTAATAACACCTGAACTTTTCATACCACATTTTTTCTTGGCCTATAATCAAATACACCACTGAATTTCCTTCCAAAGTTTGAATTTCTGTATCTGTCTTTTTCTTTGATATAACTTTGATAAGTACAAATTACTATGATGCTCATCCAAGTGTCACTAATTAGAGACAAAGCTACTTTAGAGTAATTACTAACGAAAGTGCATTGATGTTATTCCATATGGCCTCCTAGAGTGAGCAACTCATTCTCCACCCTGTCCCACAGGGTTGCAATGTTTTGAGAATTACCAGTCTGTCATTTTTTTTTTTCCCACAGAGTCCAAGGACAAAATAACCCTGGCTTACAGAGAATTAGGGCTAAGCCAAGTGACTTTTTCTTCTAGGAACAGTATTGTTTATGTGTGTGCACCCATGTCTGTGTGGTGTTTGTGTACTTGCTTGTAGGCCTCAGGCCAACCTCAAATGTCGTTCTTCAGGACAGCATCCACCTTGTTTTTGAAACAGGATCCTTCACTGGCCTTCCCCTCATTGTGGTAGCTTGGTTGCTTGGCCAGCAAGCCCCAGGGATCTGCCTATCTGCCTTCTCCAGCTCTGGGACTGCAAGTGTAGACCACCATGTCTGCCTTTTCCACATGGGTTCCAGGGATCCTCATGCTTGTGTAGCAAGCCCTTTACCCAGTGGCGATCACTCTTTCCCTGATACTGTCAGTCTGTAATGGCTCTTATAAGCTGGTTCTTCACCTTCAAATTTTTTATTGTTGGAATGTCCTGGAGCTGAGAAACAGGGTGGATGGTTCATAAAGCTTAACTTGTCTTCATTTGGAGATTCTTCCTGATTTTCTTTAGGATAAGAAAAACCAACTTTCCCCAGAGCAGCTAAGAGGCTTTTTTCTCTCAGGAGGAAGATATAGATTCAATGAGTGTGGAGCCATTAAGACTCTTAGAGCTCAGCAAGGACGATGACTGCTGTCCATGCTTCCGGTCACTTGGGACAGTTTGTTAGGAGTGAGAGTCTCTTTGTGCATGTCAGACACACTTGACTTTTGTGGTTAAGGATAAACAAAGTTAGGTAGTCCACAGATAATGGGGTTTCTTAAACTTTTTTCATTCACAACCTCTTTTTGCCTGAGAAAATTTTTACATAATCCTGGGTATATAGATTTATAAAATAAGTAGTAAAGCTCTACTGATAATAAACCATAAAGAAATCTGTCTTAAAGCAGTTCTTTAATATGTATACCACTTTACCATTTATTAACGATGAAAACAAATATGTGCATGAGATGAATTTAAAACATGCCTGTTTAGTTTTACATGAAGAATTAAATTGACTAAATATTTGATGTTGTGGGATACTGAGGATCTTTAAGATTCTCCAAAGTTGACTGGTATTTTATTTTATAGTCTTGAATACAGAGAATGCCGCATTGTATAAATAGTGAGTATAAAACTGGTGGGCATGTATTTAGGCCATTTCAGAATGGTTGGAAATTCTGTCCTAGTCCCAAGCCAAAATTCCCTAAATGACTCACCCAGGTACTCAAGCTATCAACTCAAATGGCAGTTTTAAAAATCAACCATTCTTGCACAACACAATCTGAAGATACACTCAGTTTACACTCACAGACTAGGAAATGATAGTAAGAAACAGTAAGTATTGGTTTTCCATAAGCAAGCCACCATGTTTCTGTAAAAGCCGGAAAGTGTGTGACACTGCAGTTCTTACCACACGACACTCTGGAATCTGGGCTGCTGTGCTTCAGTCGGAGTTCACTGGTGTCTGTGCCATGGCATGGCAGTATGCGTAGTGAGTGGAAAGTGTGTGTTCTGTGGTTAGGGCCAAGGCTGCAGTGAAGCCTCTGCTTGCAACATGGGTGAATGCTCTGGAAACACCTGGGATTCATTGTGTACTTGAGTTTGAGCTTGTTTTTCGTTGTACATCTAGATTGTTCCTTACCTCCAAATTCAATTATGTGACTCCATGGGTTTAGTGCCTCAGTTTTAGAAGCCAGGGTCTCATAGCAACATCATGGCAGCCATAGATGTCATTTAAAATGTCTAGGAATCACACTTTAAAAAGTGAAATGAAATGGGTAAAACGAAGAAGAAAACATAACATTCTCCTACATGATATAGGCATAGGATGGGACTTCCTGATGTATTTTATTTACAGCAACTCGTGATTTCAACTTACGATGTAAAAAATGACTGAGTGATTTTCATTCTTTTCTTTGATACAAAATTGAGTATGTAGTGGATATTTCCAATGATGGCACAGCTTATCTTAACTGATCACTTTTTAAAAAGCTGTAGAGCATATTATTTCGGAAATAATTAGTGACTGTACTTTGAATGTTCCAGGTAGCCTAACCCGGCTAGTGGCTACTTTACCGAGACATGCTTGAATTTCTCTCTCTACTTGATCTTTATAGGCAGCCCCCCTTCTCTTGTCCACTTAGCCCCCTCTGTCCTCGTCTGTCCCCACCCTGGAGCTATTGTCAAAGGAACAATACTCTTGAGACCGACTCTGCATCTCCAGCCCACAGGAAATAGTTCCCACAATGTCAAGGCCACAGTGTTTAGAGAGCCTGGTTGACTTCATTCTTTTGTTTTTATCTGTGTCAGAGAGATTGCAGTGAGTGTGAGAGCCGTTGTGAGCTAACGGCTCATGAGAATCAGAAAGTACGTAGCGGCACTTAGACTGCGTATACGATATTAAGAATATGTGCTCATAGGTCAGGTATTGTGGTGTACACCTTTAATCTCAGCACTTGGGAGGGAGAGGCAGGCGGATCTCTGGGTTTCAAGGCTAGCTTAGTCTACAGAACTAGTTCCAGCAAAGCCAGGCCTCACAGAGAAACCTTGTCTTGAATGCCACCATATATACATATATACACATATATATGTATATAAAATATTACTTAATAACATATGTTATTCATATCATACATGTACTCTTAATCTTTTAAAATTAATATCACACACAACAAAGATATTAATATTATATATAAAGTTAATGTATAATCCTGATATTTTATTTATATACTTAATACATTTGTGTATGAAAAATATATTCCAAGTTGGGCCTATTGGTAAATGACTATTACTCTAGCAATAGTAAAGTTGAGACAAGAAGACAGAGAATTCAAGGCCAGCCTGGACTGCAAAGTGATACCTATCTGGTCAGACAGGGAGAGATAGCAGAGGAAGGTGAGTGGGGAGGGAGGGAAAGAGGGAGGGAGGGAGGGAGAAGGAGGAAGAGAGAGAGAGAGAGAGAGGGAGGGGGGGGGAGAGGGAGGAAGGGAGGGGGGGGGGAGGGAGGGAGGGAGAGAGAGAATATTCCACACATACAAATGGGGATAGAGACAGTCAAGATCCTTTCAAGAGGCGGTCAGTCCATCAGAGAGTGCACACTTTTCCCTCAGAGTCCCAACTGAAGTGATGGTATAGCTGAGCACAGCAAATCCTTGACCCATGAGGACAGTCACTGTGTCTTAACGTTCTCCTTGCTTAGGGTGCTGCTGAGTCAGATTGGCTCGTAGAACAGGCAGCCTCCTGTCCTGTTCTTGGGTCGCCGTCTCTGTTTCCCTCCACTAGTGTTAGGGCTGTGCCTGTTGGAGTCTCTTATTTCTGCCTCCCATCTGGCCACAGGATTTCTGGGATTACAGATGCCTGAGCTACCTGGTCAGCTTTTATGTGGGCTCATGGATTCTGACACAGGTTCTCGCTTGTGCAGCAAGTGCTTTTGACAACATAGCCCTTGGCTTCCCTTTTAATTCTAATTCTCGACCCTCTTGCTGTGTGACTCGAGGACATTTTTGTCCCGTATTATCCCTAAAGTGAAGAGAAAAATAGCATCTTATCTACCCCTGTTAGGGGACAAAGACTTCCTTCTCATTTCTTGTGACTCTTCCCACTACTTGAGGAACAGTGACTGGGCAGGTTCTACTGAAGGAATGAGCCCAGCTGAATGACTTACATAGTGCTCGAGAGGCTGAGTGAGGAAGAATACAAGATT
The DNA here is from genome assembly GCF_007827085.1 of Peromyscus californicus insignis. Lineage (NCBI taxonomy): Eukaryota > Metazoa > Chordata > Mammalia > Rodentia > Cricetidae > Peromyscus > Peromyscus californicus. Next base: position 59,454,758 of record NW_026294606.1, read on the forward strand.
GAGGCCAGCTTGGGCTTCAGAGAGAGACCACCTCTTTCACAAAAATCCAAGAGGCCGGGGGTAAGATCATTTGTGTGGAATTATTTACAAGTTGCAAAATGTTACATTAGCATAAAATATTTTCTTATTTTATGGCTCACCAGGGTGATTGTATGTGGCAAGTTCACATTTCCACGGTGAGTGGAATATAAATCTGACCTCTGCTCGCAAGGACAGATTTCCAGGAGAAACACAGACAAAAGTCAAATGATTTTGAAATCGGAGTTCTTGTACTACTGAAGCTCCTGAAAATGACAGTGTGGACATCCGTCTGGGGTGGAGAATATGGTTTGTGCTCTCATTCCATAGGAAGGGGTTCCCTTTTTTCTTCTGTTTGTGTGCTCTTTTAAAAACTACACAAAAAAGAGATTCATTGGAAGAATTATCTTTTTATTACATTTGCGTAACATCTGATCCGTTACCCTAGCGTAAGCTGGCAGTATGGCTGATTAGAAGTCCTCAGGGACCCCGCGTTAATGAGCAGAGGGTAGATAAGAGTGATTTGTTGTTAGCATGCTCTTTGTTTCTACCCTACAATGGACAGCAGTCATTTGGCCCATTGTTCAAAGACCTACTTGAATTGTCTGAACCTATGAACTTCCTGAAAGTCTAGCCATCAAACTCCATTAGGAGAATCAATGGCTGCCTGGCTCAAGGGCATTAATTTTATTTCCTTTCTCAGTCCAAGAGCCTCCCCAAACCCAGGCTAATGCAACAGCTGGGCGTATTTCCTTACAAGAGATCCTAAACAAGAAAGTTCCATTAACCAGGGATCATACTTGTAATTGGTCCAAATTTCCCTGTACTATTAGTTCAGAGACCAGAGTGGAGATCGATTTATTATCTATCTATCTATCTATCTATCTATCTATCTATCTATCTATCTATCTATCTATCATCTATCTACCTATCATCTTTCTTTCTTTCTTTCTTTCTTTCTTTCTTTCTTTCTTTCTTTCTTTCTTTCTTTCTTTCTTTCTTTCTCTACCTACCTACCTACCTACCTACCTACCTACCCACTTATCTACCTATTTATCTGAGAAAGGGTCTCAAACATGTAGCCATGGCTGGCCTTGAACTTGATATATAGACTAGGCTGACCTTGAACTCATAGAGATGCACCTGCCCTTGTTGTCCAAGTGCTGAGATTAAAAGCATGAGTCATCACCATACCTGGCTAGAATGGAATTATATTAAGAAAAATATGTTTAAAAAGAAAAAGGAAAGTTGAGGTTTAGGTATGGTGTAATCACAGTTCTTGGGAGATGGACACAGGATGATCATGAGTTCAAGGTCATCCTAGGATAAATCCTAGGGAGTTTGAGATCAGCCTGGACTACTTGAGACCCTGTCTCCAACAATAACAACACTAAAGAATAACTATGGTGGCATGGGAGAGTTGCCCCCACCCCTTGCCAGCTGCCATAGGCAGGAGAGCTGGCCCCATCCCTCAACTGGGCAAAGAGGGAGAGCTGGCCCTGGTGGTGCAGGCACAGGAGAGCAGATAGGCTGATCAACTCAACTACCTCCCAGGCTCACATCCAGGGCTCTGAGTTGGCCTACCCCAACATCTACCTCATCCTAGAACTGCTAGAGCATGAGAAGGGATCGGCCTAGCAGAACCAAAGCTGCAGGATCTCCATGATACAGGGCAACATCAGGATATCTGAGAGAAGTCCTGATGAGGATCCAGTGTTGATAGTGTAGCAGAAGCCAGAGGCCTTGAACCAGACCAATGACTCATTTGTAATGAACATTTGCAAAGCTCTTTGGGTAAAAGGGTAGACTGGGTGACATTGTGACACACCTCAGCTTCCATGGGGAGATTATTATTATTATTATTATTATTATTATTATTATTATTATTATTTTAAGTTTTTTCTTTTGGGGGGAGGTTGCAAGGGTGGAGGGTGGATACGGAGGGGCAGGGAGATGAGTGGGATGGAGGTGTATGATGTGAAATTCACAAAGAATCAATAAAAAGTTTAAAAAAAAGGATAACTGTAGGAGGACATGGCTATGCCAGTTTGCTTCATTGTGGTAGACATATGTCACAATGTCAATGTATATCAAAACATCAATATGTACCTTGAATATATACATATATATTTTTTCATGTACCAATCATATCTTGATAGAGCTGGAAAAAGTTTAAAACATAATAAAAAAAAAAGAGAGAACACATTTGAATTTGAATTTTCTTATTTGAATTGTATCAGCCAGGCATCTGTGTAGCAAAGCCTGCATGTAGCATGCAGGTGGGCAGTGTGAATGTGAAGACACGGCCTGCTTCTTGCAATGAAAGCATTGTGTAAGTGGACCCTTATAGAGGAATGCCCTTGGCAGTCTAACTGTGAATCTCAGCCCCCTATTGGCTAAAACAGTCTCCTAAAGGACCTTAGCTTAGTCTGATTGCCTCATGAACTTAAAATGAATAAAGATGTACATCAAAATTATTCACAGGACATTTATTATGTCTTGATATATTATAAAATTGATAAAGATTAAGGCTTTCTTGTTGTAATGTTTTAATTTCTAGATGCCAGAGGCACAAGCCAGACATAAAAACAATGCCGGGGTGGAGAAGATGGTTCACTGGATAATTGCACTCGCCATCAAGCCTGATGACCCAAGTTCAATCCCTGGAACCACACTGTGAAAGGAAAGACCTAAATCCTGCAAGTTGTCCTCTGACTTTCACAGGCATACGTACTGTGACACATGTGCCCTCACACATTGCACACATACATATAAATACATAATTAAATAATAAAAATGTAAAAATTCATTTTGGAGACAGGTTCTCACTGTGTGATTCCAGTTGACTTTGGACTCATGGACTCAATGCCCCCTCCTCTTTCAGCCTCCTGAATAGCTGGGAATGCAGGTACATGCCACCCTGGCTGGCAAAGGAACTATCGTTACATAACTCTGCACGTCTACTCTACAAAGGCTTCCGATCTTGGGCTGTCACTGTGATGTAGAGTAGCACTCGTGGTGACTTAATGGCTCTTTTCTGTCTGGCAGGCAGTTTCCCTGGTGCTTCACACCATGACAATGACAGCAGCATGGTTGCTTCATGTTGAGTGGATTGCCAATAGCCACCTCTCTAAATACCACAATTATTACTGAAGGCAGCAACCACCGTTTTAAGACAGGGAGAGGCTTGGGGGATCCTTCAGTGTCCAAGGCGCACTGAATAAGCATGAGGGCTGGATGTGGCTCCAGGTTAATTCTGCTTGCTATATACCTTGACAGAGAGGCCACAGAAATAAACTTCATCCTTTCCTCAAAGCCATACTCAGTAACTGAGATGGAGATGCAGTTCCCCATCTTTCCTTCTCACTTGGAAATGACCTTAAGTTCAACTTGAAATGGATTCTGCATTTACGGAAATAATCAGTTCCAGCAGCCATGTGTGTTGCATACACACAAGCATAAGTACATACATAAAAGTGTGTACACATACATGCAAACACACAAATGCACACACACACAAATATGTATGTACACACATACACATATACATACACAACTGTATGCATACACACAAACACATAAATGCACACACATGTACATACACATACATACAGAACTGCACACACACACACACACACACACACACACACACACACACACACACACACACATCTTTGTTAGATCAATGTCCTGGCCTTAGTTTTTCTTTCTTTGAGGTGGTGGGTAGAGTTTTCTGGGAAGAACGAGGATCAGTGACTGCTGGAAACCTGTGTCAAAATTATAAGTAAGTTTCCCTTTATTTTAAACAACCCATTTATTTTATTTTATAAATAATATATTTATTATTATAAATAATATTTATTTTAAATAACCCATGGCATTTTCTGAGGAAGGACTGCTTTAAAAGGGGCAATTTGCAAATATCAGTAATAAAGTGTTCATAGCAAGTAAGAAATGAGCATGGCCATGTTATTTTCCAATTTTGCAATAGACAAAAATCTCAATATTTAGTCTTCTCATTTGGAATTCACTGAAATGAAAACATAATCCAAGTTAATTACTGTTCCCTAAGGTATCTGGTTGCATAATGTTTTATAAAATTAAAACCTATTAAGTGCCCATGGGAGGGGAGAAAAATTACTTCAGATGCAAAGCACGAGAGAAAAAAGAAGAAAGAAAAAGAAAAAAGCAAAGAGGCAACACCTGGTTAGGGCCTTGACCTCCTGTTATGTAGGAATGAGTAACCTGGGAATTCAGAACTAGTGAGAATTTGGGGTCTATTAAACATTTTAGGGCCTGAAGAGAAAGACTCGGCCAGGAAAGTCTTGCCTGGAAAGCAAGTGGAGCCGAGTTTGACTTTCCAGAACCCATGTCTGAAAAAAAACCCAACACAAAACAAGATTAGGTGCAGTTGCGTGTCCTTGGAATCCCAGTGCCAGGGAGGCAGGCACTGGCAGATCCCTGGGGCTTGCTGGCCAGCCAGTCTAGGGACGTCTGCAAGCTCCAGATTTAGAGAGAAACTGACCCCGTCTCAAAAAATAAGACAGTGAGTGACAGAGGACGACGCCTGATATGTGACACGCACACATGCACACCCACACATGAATATGCACAAAAAGTTTTAAGGGCTGAATATGATGACACATATCTGAAAGTACTAAAGAGGCCGAGGCAGGAGGATCACAGGTTCCAGGCCAGCCTGAGCTAGGTAGCAAAATCCTGTTTCAGAAGAACATGACAATACCACTTTCTTGGGGCTGATTTCCACTTGTGAAATTAGAGCAGAAGGAAGACTCCAAGAACAGTGCTCCAGGGTGAGTCCAGCCGTCATCTTGCTGGCCCTGGAGGAGGGGTGTGGGGGGAGGGGAGGAGGGACTACTTTCTTCCTTTTTTTTTTTTTCCTTTTTGGTTTTTCGAGACAGGGTTTCTCTGTGTAGCTTTGGCACCTTTCCTGGAACTTGCTCTGTAGACCAGGCTAGCCTCAAACTCACAGAGATCTGCCTGCCTGTGCCTCCCAAGTGCTGGAATAAAAGGCATGCGCCATCACCACCCTGCATGGTGGCTGAGGGGGGACTTTCTATTGGAGGAAAAGCAATAGCTCTAATTTCAACCGGATGTTCCCATCTTTCAACCTCAGTGTCATCCCTCTGAGGAAGGGATTTTCCATGCCTTAGGTTCAAACTGGCAGCCTATTAAGGATGGCTATATAGGTAGAGTTGGTGGAACATGCCAGTAGCCCAGCACCAGGGAGGCTGAGGAAGGGTGGTCTTAGGTCTGAGGTTGTCTTGGGCTACATAGAGACCCTGTCTTAAACTGGAGCTAAGTGACCTAGCGTGTAGGAGGGCCTGGTTTGATTTCCCAGCACTGTACAAACTAGGCATGGTGGGATACTCCTGTAATCCCAGCCCTTGGGAGATGGAGGAAGGAGGACCAGAATTTTGAGGTCATCCCAAACTACATAATGAGTCTGAGGAATTCTGGGAAACAAGAGACCCCTGTCCAGAGGAAAGGAAGAGAAGAAAGACAGTGAAGTTTGGCTTTTCTGGATAATCTACATGCCAACATCCCAATCATTTTAATTTTTGTTCCATTCAAGGCAAGACACACTCACAGAAACTAGAATAGGGATTTACTTGGTATAGGAATGCCAGATGTAGGTCTTGTATGAATATTCAGAAGGTGCTGATTTGATTAATTTAGTCAAGTACCAGCTCAAGCAAGAAACAACGTGCAACCAAACAGGACTGACTTCCTATACCTCAGCAGGATGTGCTGACATTTTGTAAGAGAGGGCTTCGGGTTTGACCTAGCAGGTGTTTGTTCTGAGACTAATTACATTCACAAGCCTGGGACTGAGACTCTGTTTTGTACTTCGCTTACCTTCCGTGTGGTGATGGACAGGGGATCTGTCCCTTCTCATTCCAGCCTCCATTACAGAGCACCTGGGATCTGGTTGAACCTCAGAGTCATTTCCCACTTCAACCAGTTGACGGTTCTAAGTGGCTGACATATATTCCTTGACACAGTTGGAAAACTTGATAAGATGCTCAGTGGCTCATATAATAAAGTGAGACAGTGACAAAAAGCCAGGACAGGGCTGCCGAAACAGCCGGGCAGGTAAAGGTGCTTGTCTTCAAGCCTGGTGGCTTGAGTTCAATCCTTGGGGCCCTACTGGTGTATATTTTCACTTGTAGGAATGTGATCTGAAAAGGAACTACCAGTTGGCTGAAGGATGTAGATGTTACATGTTTTCACCCAGAGTTCTTAGTGATTAGGAATTCAGCTCAAGTAACACTATGCATGTGGTCATTCTGAATTTCCTTTGTAGCTGGCCCTCCTTCTGTGAGATCTAGAGGAAAGGTCCAGGCTTCACAGCCAGAACAGGACTCATGTTTGGCTTCCGACCCCATCTATCACTAACTCAGTCCTAAAGGGTTAGTTGTAAGGATGGAATGAAGCAATATTTGAAAGCACCGGTCACATGGAAGATGGGAGGTATTCTTATGTTCTCACCCTCCTCTCCGTCCTGAGAACCTTCTGGGTTTCTTGGACTACCAGCACAGGTCCTCTCTCGTGCCTCAGCCATTCTGGTGCATGGCTATAGGATATCACATGATGTCCACCCGTCCCATCTCTGAATCTTTCTTCATTCTTCTCTGTGACTCTCAGGGGGCATATTTACTCAACATCCTTCTAGGAAGAGTCTCTTGGTCCCTCCTTTCCTGTATGTGTACACACATGTTTGTGTGTGTACCAACACATGTACACATATGTGTATGTGAAGAGGCCAGAGGACAATCTTGGGCATTTTCTTTAGTCACTGCCCACCTTTAAAATTTTATTTTAATTTTAAATTACATTTTATTTTATGCATATGTATGGGCACACACTTGTGCCATGGCCCTTCTGTGGTGGTCAGGGGACATCTCACAGGAATTCTTGCTCTCCTTTCTCCATGCTGCTCCTGGGACTGAATTCTGGTCATCAGGCCGGGTGGCAAGTGCCTTTAACTGGCTGAGCCATCTTGTCAGCCACCCCCCACCCCCCCCCCCCCCCCCCCCCCCCCCCCGAGACAGAGTTTCTCACTGGCCTGGCACTCACCACATAGGCTAGGCTAGGTGGCTAGTGGGCCCCAGGGCCTTTGTCTCTATCTTCTCAGGACTGAAATTACGAGCATGCATCACTATGCTATTGCTTACGTGAGTTCTGGGGATCAAACATGTCCTCATGCATGCAAAGGAAGCCGTTTACTGACTGAGCTATTCTCCTAGCTCTAGGAAGACTTCTTGAGCTGGCCCATTACTTTTGCTACAGTAGTTGACATTTGACTACATATTATCTCATAGTTTTCTAAGGACGTTTAGCCTCTATTGTCCTTTATCCCCAGTTATTCCTCAAGAAAAATTCAGGCTAAATAGGGAATGCTGAGTTTGTTCAGGACATTTAAACTGTGAGACTTCACACTATAGAATTAATTAAAAGCTTATGAAGGGACTCAGAAATGATTTCCATGTAAGAAAGAGCTGAAGACCTTGGGTTGTCTGTCTTAAAGGGGAAGAAGGAGTCGGTGTGAGTATAAGATAGGCTTTATCTGCAAACAGTTAAGTCTTCATGTGGAAAAGGTACTGAAAATTTTCCAACTTAAGACCAACAAATTGAAACTATAAAAAAACCTTTCCAACAGAGTGATCCAAAGATGAGTTCTCTGGCTTTGTAGACTGCAGACACGGGCTGAGAAGTGATTTGTTTGGAGTATGGTATAAAACAATGGGGGAACAGAGAAACGATGGGGTTGGAAGGATGCTGGGATTCCTCCTAAAGCTGATGCTCTGTGTGCTGACTGGTTTGGGGTCAACTTGACACAAGCTCTAGAGAGGAAGGAGCCTCAGTTGAGGAAATGCCTTCATGAGATCCAGCTGTAAGGCATTTTCTCAATTAGTGATCAGTGGGGGAGGGAGGGCCTAGCCCATTGTGGGTGGTGCCATGCCTGGGCTGGTGGTCTTGGATTCTATAAGAAAGCAGGCTGAGCAAGTCATGGGAAGCAAGCTATTAAGCAGCACCCCTCCATGGCCTCTGCATCAGCTCCTGCCTCCAGGTTCCTGCCCTGCTTGAGTTCCTGTCCTGATTTCCTTCAGTGATGAACAGCAATATGGAAGAGTAAGCCAAATAACCTTTTCTTCCTAGACTTGCTTTTTGGTCATGGTGTGTTATTACAGCAGTAGGAATCCTAACTAAGACACCGTGCTTCATCCCCAAAGAATGCTTCTCAACCATTTTCTTTGTTGATAGATAGTTGAGCGCCCTCACACAGCAAACATTTGGAAAGTGCTATCCAACCAGTGTGTTCTAGAAGCCTTCAGTCAGCAAGCCTTCAAGGCTGTTAAACGTATTTGGAAAAAAATAATTCCTCTCACAAGTATGTAATAATGTATGATCAATTACCTTATAAATAGAGTGTATCAGTCATTTTTCTTATTGTGAGGACAAAATACCTGATAAAAATAACTTAAGGGGTGAAGAAAAGCTGATTTGGACCACAGTTTGAGAATGCAGTTCATCATGATGTGGAAGGCAGTGGAGAGGTGGCTGGTCACATTGTATCTGCAGTCAGAAAGGGAGGGGGAGGAGAAGGTAGGAGAGGGAGAAGGAGAGAACATGTGAGTACTCATTAATATATTATTACTAATAAATATGACAAAATTTCAAATCTGTGTGAGCCTCAGGAAGTTACTTATTCATATGAACTCCAGTTTCCTCATTCATAAATAGTGAAATAATAATAACAGGATTCTTCATGGGTCATCCAAGTCACAACCCAATCAGAATGGATTGTTCTGAATGCCTGACTAGTCCTTTGAATGGTAGCAGACCAGTTCTACTTGTGGGGACCAGCTACAAGTAGAAATCCCTTGAGTGGAGTGTAGCACATAGAAGATTCTGGATAAAGGTTAATCCCCTTCCATCAGCTAAAGCTGAGACTGGGTAGTATGTGATGGGATTTAGAATCAGTTTGGGTAGCTATGACACTCTTATTATTGATGCTACTCATTTAGGGTTCACTGATCTCAATTTTCACCCTGAAAACATGTTTACTTCTGTACAGTGCTCCTTTGGTTTGCCGTATAGAGCAATAACAACAAAAGAACACATGAACAGTGGCTCCTGATTACCCACCACAATGAGACTGGAAGACCCTATTGCTGAAGACATCACATCCTTTGGGTGTAGGACATAGAAATGTTTATTTGGAACCAAGCAGACAATTTTCTCTCTGATAGCATTCACAGTGCCAGAAGGTGCTACCCAGCTCTTGGCAGAGAAAAGACATCAGGGTTCTTACTCAGTGCTGCATCCTGCATACTGCAATACCAACATGCCAGGCAAGATATGCCCATTGGCACAACAGTAGCATGGATGGCTGTTACGGGGGTGACCAACTGCCTTCTGCTTGCGTTTGAGGCCTGCTCCATAAGAGGGAGTTCATGCCTGGAACTAAATCTGATCAAAATCCCATGGCTAGAGAGGTCTCAGGTCCTCGTAAACTACTAGTGTTTTACTAAATGATTGTGTTGACAAATAGATGTCTAAATATTTAAGAGTGTGTTCACACATTAGTTCTGCTCTCAATCTTGGTCAGAGAAGCTTCTTTCTGCATTGGGCAGCAATCAGTGCAGACTCACAGTTGATCAAGGTGCTTTGGTGGTCAACCTGAAATGGGACATCTGTATCGGCTCCTCAACCGCCAAAGGTTAAAAGAGCACCTTAGAAGTGAGGGGCCGAAAGAATGAAGATCTGGAGGATCGAGAGTTTCTGTGAAATGCTGCTTTTTGGACATGATGTGGCATTGCATCCATGAACTCATAGCAACCATGGTTACCTGCACATGATAAGTCAGTCAAACTTTCAGCATGGACTGGGGAGGGCTCATGAGGCCCCACCCTAGCTGAAGAGCTATCAGAAGTTGATGGCTGTTGGGCGGGGTAGGCATTTGGATGGCGGCCACTGGTAGGTTGCTCATGCTTCATGGGATGACTCCACACCTGTGTTCATGCAGGTACAACTAATTGGACATAGTGGGTCATTATAAAAAAGAAAGAACATGTGAATTTGGGAGAGGCAAGTGTTGGGTGGGAGAATGGGAGTGGGGAGTTGGGGCTACTGAGTGGTAAAGTCAGTGACCTTTCTCTCATGACCCTATAATCCACGTGACTGGCTACTCAAATTTAGTGGGTCCCTTGCTGATTTCTTCTGTGTGTAAAGTCAATATGGGATCCTTGCATACGAACCACTGGGAAAATAAATGTTTCAAAGCTGTTAGTGTTGCTATCTGCAGGAAAATGTTACTAGGGTGACGCCAACAGCTCAGCTAATGGTACACACACACACACACACACACACACACACACACACACACACACACCACTCATCAAATACACACATCACACACCCCACACTCATCAAATATCATACACATCCCCCACACTCATCAAATATCATACACACACACCCCACACTCATCAAATATCATACACACACACACACACACACACACACACCACTCATCAAATATCATACACACACCCCCCACACTCATCAAATATTACACACACACACACACACACACACACACACACACACACACACACACCACTCATCAAATATCACACACACCTATCTTCCTAAGAGCTTTGTTTGTTGTGGTGGTGTGTGGCATAGAAACAATGGTATCTGTCTATCAACCCTGCCTTTCGCAAGGGTTTGGTGGTGTAAGACAAAGAAATGTTTGAAACGATCTGAACTAACTACAATTTTCGCGGATAACTAGGAAAGATGGTAAAATAGTTAGACCATCTCTTGTAGCTCACCTTGAACTTCTAAAGTCCCTGCTTCCACTTCCTGAGTGCTGGGTTTGCAGGTGTGAACTATCATGCCTGGGATTATGCAGTGTCAGGGATTGAACTCAGGGCTTCAGGCACTAGGCAACTACTCTACCAACAGAGCTATACCCTCCAAATCCCCTAATGCAGTGTTTCTCAACATTCTTAATGTTGCAGCAACCATACAAGTATTTTCTTTGCTACTTCATAACTGTCATTTTGCTACTGTTTAGAATCATAATGTAAAATACTGTTTTTCGGATCAGCTGTAAAAGGGTGGTTCGACCCCACAGGGTCGAGACCCATAGGTTGAGAACCACTGCAAAGGGCTTTCTTTATGAAGAAGAGCTGGGCTACAACCGAATGGACAGGTTTGAGATGGCTCAAGCAACGTTTGAACAAAATCTGCAGTTACTTGGTTAACAAGCTTCCATGGCGATGTGGAAGGGTGGGGCTGGGACCTCCACCCCTGCTTTGCTGAGCAACAGGTCTTGGGCATTGTCAAATCCAGTTGTGGTCTCAGCTCTGGTGGAACAGCAGGTGACTGGGGTAGAACAGAAAGCAGCTGGCTCCGGGGAAGACTCAGGGTGGGCTCTTCCCACACATCCCTTTGGGGAAGAGTTGGAAGAGGCTGGCTGGGGAGTCCCCTGGCCTGTGACTTGTCCCTGAAGTAAAGAGAATTTCCCTTTCAGGAGTCACTGCAAACCAGTTCACTTGAGCTCCTGATTTTCTGTGTCAGCCTTCAACATGGCTGCTCTGGCTCCAACCCAAAGGAATCTGAAGGGTTGTGTGGGTCCCTGTTGGAGTGGCCTGCAGTGCTGATGAATCAGACATACTGTAATGTGCGTCAACTCCCTTCTCAGAGCTTTCTCTTATGAAATACCCTGGATGACAAACTGTTTACTGTACCCTATTTTCCATCACCTCGAGTTCCTGCGAGATCATTTAGCTATTAATATGGTGTATCTGTCTATTTATCATCTATCCATCAGGCTATCTATCTGTTTCCAAAAGGCCCATCAGATAGTCCCTAAGTACTCTGAACTTGTGCCCAGCAGGCATGCTGGGGCTTGTACAGGGCTAAGAGACCTAGTTCTTGATCTAGTTTTATAGAGAGCAATTAGCATAAAGGGAACAGGTTTATAGGCAGCACTCAAACTTTAAAATGGTTCATATGCATCGTAATCAAGCTCTTAAAAAAACAACTCAGGAGGAAGCTGATTAAAATCTTCTCTCCTCTCTCTTCTCAGCCTGCTCATGTTTGAAGTTCAGGAGACACTTTCTCTGGGAACATAAAACCCCTTATCTAACGGTATATGTACCACACCACCCATTCAGACGTCCATCCTTTTTCTCTGAAAACCTTGAGGGTGTGCCAAGCAGATCACAGCATCAATGTGCTTGCAGAAAGCTTGTTCCCAGGGTCCCACACACTGTGTTTTTCATGTCTGGGCCAGAACATACAGTAAGGGAGGGACCACTTTCCAAGTAGTATGGGGTATGCTGATTGTTGAAAGCACAGAATTAATCCCACTTGTTGTTACCCATACGAAGTCTTGTGGGAAAAATTCCCATCCCTGACTAAAGCAATGCTATTAAGAATGTCCATCAAGATTGCACTCAGGAGCAACGCCCCCATCACCTCTGGAGTAGAGCCTACAGATCAATCAGGCTGTACAGCAACACCATGTTTGTGTGTCTTCCACCACCCTGAAAACCTAGGCCTTCACCTAGATAGTGTGTGCCTTGTCTGAGACCCATGGGCTGCACGTATCTCGGGATAGCTGTGATTTTGGTCTGATCTCCGTCAATGGTAACATCCTGTAACATCAAAAGGCAGGACACCCCTAGCCTAGAGTTGATGTAATCATTGAATGTGTTCTGAATTTGTCACTGTATCAAATGCTTGAGATAATCAACTGATAAGGAGAAAATATTTACTTGGCTCACGGTTTTAAAAGTTTGAATGCACAATCAAGATTTTCAGGCAGGCTTCTGGTGGTGGTGGTGGTGGTGGTGGTGGTGGTGATGGTGATGGTGATGGTGGTGGTGACTGTGGTAGTGAAGTGGTGATAGTGTTGATGTTGTTGGTAGTGGTGGTGGTGGTGGTGGTGTGTGTGTGTGTGTAAGTCAGAGGGATCACAGGTAGCAATCATGAGGAACATGTGGTTGAATAAACTGATCACCTCATAGCCAGGGAGTGAAAAGAAGAGTGGAAGGGAAAGTTCCCAGAATCCTCTTTGAGAACGTGACCAGTGGCCTGAAGACCTCTTAATAGGTCCCATCTCTAATAGGTTCAACCATATTGAGGCGCAAGCTTTTAACACAAGGGTCTTTGAAGAACTCTCAAGATCCAAGCCACAATCCAGGCTTTTCTGTGCCCCCTATTTTTTCTTTACAGTCTCATTTCCTCTTGATGGTCCCAGCAAGGATGCACAGCCCCCAAGACTTTGCCACAAAGATCTTCTTCACTCCTGGAATTTCAATTCTACTGTTATTTCATAAGAATTGGTGACTTCCACAGTTCATTTTGTATCACTCATCTGCCTCTTGGACTTGAAATTCTGAATATTCAAGAGCCATTAGTGACTAAGTAAGGGTGAGTTTTGAGCTCACTGGGGGAGAAGGAATGCTCACTGTTTTGGTCCATGAATCTGTCCTGTTAACAGAAAATGGGGGACATAGAAAATGTCATTTCCATTCTTTTAAGAAAATATTCTTGTTCATTTCTCTCTCCCCCATCCCCTGTCCCTCCTCTCTCTTTCTCTGAGTGCCATGGATGAAATCCAGGATCTCACACATGCCAGCCAAAGCAGTCTACGACCGAGTTCTATGTCTGACCCAACATTTCCACATCTTGGGTTGTCTAGTCATTGAATGTGATACGATAGCTAGGCTCCTGGAGACCGTTTCCTTCTTCCATTTACAAAAGTATTTTCCAATTCTAAATCAGATTGTGGAACCATTTTCAACATACCATCTTTTTCCTTCCTTTGTTGAAGCTGGCTCCACATTCACTCTGAAGCAAAGAGTGATTGACTCATCTCCAGTGGCTTCAGGGAACTGGGATTACCAGTGTATGGGCCATAACTCTCATTTGTATGGTGTTGGGGATTGAACCCAGGACTTTGTGCATGTTAGGCAAGCATTCTGCTAGCTGAACTACACCCCTAACCCAATATCTTACCTTTAGAAAAAGTATTTTAGGCTGGAAGGGGGTAGCATACGCCTTTAATCCCAGCACTCAGGAGGCAGAGCCAGGCGGAGCTCTGTGAGTTCGAGGCCAGCCTGGTCTACAGAGTGAGATCCAGGATAGTCACCAAAACTATACAGAGAAACCTGTCTCAAACAACAACAACAACAACAACAACAACAACAAAATATTTTAGATTGCCCTTCCCAGACCTAAATAAGAAGAGTGATACATTTCAGTGGTTCAGCCCTTTCACATGCAACTGATTTACAACTCAATCCTCTTTCATTTTACTTACTTATTCATGTATGACGTGTGTGTGGGGGGGGACATGTGTGTATGTGGAGGTCAGAGGACAACCTGTGGGAACTGGTGCTCTCCTGCATGATGTATGGGCTGGAGATTGGCAGCAGGTGCCTTTCCCCGCTGAGCTGTCTCACAGGCCCCAAATTCTATCCTTTTATTACGTTTTGATAGTAGGTTCTGCTATTATATTCTTTGAGTCATAATAACTGCGGGAAATTAAAGCAAGAATGAGAGATGCTATTTTATAATACAGTAAATCACAGGGTTGAACCTGGTCAGATGGGTTAAAGTTCTACCATTGAAATAGAATTATTACTTTAGTTCAGGAAATTGCTGCTGTGCTCTGGCAGAAGAAGGAACAAGACAGCACAGGCAAGCAGTAATTTTTGACACATAGGTTAATTTTATGAAGTGTTTTATATATTTTCAATAAAATATATAGGTAATTAAAAATTGAACTAGGGTGCTTTTTGGGATTTATAATAATTAGCACATACACTGCACTATATATTTTCAAAAGCTTTATACATCGTTAATTAACTAGGGGTGAGGTAGTGAGTGTGATTATACCCATTTTACAGGTGAGCAAACTGAACCGTGGAGTACTTAAATAAACTGCCTGAGGGCTGGTAGCAAACCAGGGGAGAAGACAGGTTGAACTGAAGAGCCTGTGATGCCTGCTCTGGCTTCGCCTCTCCTTCAGTCACTAGTAGTTGTGCATTGTACCTTCATTTATTAGTCGTAGATAGATGTAGTCGTGAACATATACCTTGTTTTCCAGTTTGGGATGATTTTAATTCATACTTTGTTTTAATACCAGGGCCTGCAATTAATTCTGCTGACTAGCCATGTCCCTTGGAGGAGGGTGTGTATTATTCTCTTCTGTAGGTAGGCAGACAGAAACACTGACTAGCATCCCATAATGCCGGGGATTTATGGCAGGAGGCACACGTAGATCCCTGACCTCTGGCTCCCTACTCGCATCCTGCTCAGGTCTCTGTGGACCACTGGAGCAGTGAGACCTGTCCCAGGAAGCAACAGGAACACCTAGCCAGGATTTGCCTCCTGCCCTTTAGAGCACATGCCTGTGAATTTCTATACCCTGGGAGTCATCACCACGAAATGAAACCTTCCAGAAACACCACACCAATGCCAATCCAACCCACAGCTCCTTTGCCAAGAAGAACCAAATCTAATGCTTCTTCTGGATGAAAAATTCTGCTCATTCCCCTCTCAGCTCACCCCAAAATATCAAAGCCCCGAATGCGCTTGTTTTACTTCCTTTTTATTTATTTACCTTTCTCATTTGTTTGTTTGCCTGTTCGCCTGCTTTTGAGACAGGCTTAGTATGTAGCCGGGAATTCATCATGAAGCCCAGGCTGGCCCCATGCTTGTGATCTTCCTTCCTCTGGCCCTCTAGTGCTAGTATGATGTGTGCAGCACCATGCTTGGATTATTCTCTTTTTAGACACAACATATGGTTAATTCTTTCCTTTGCTTTGTGTACTCAACAAGATCAGGAATTAACTTTTATAGAAATCCCACTTTCCTCTGTTTCTTCCTCTAGGCATGGTTACCAATCAGAGCCATTAAATGATAGACAGCCAACAATTCCCTAAGTCAATAGTATCTACTTCCTTGTTACTAGAACAGGGATTAAGATGGAGGCCAAATCCTAGAGTGAGTCACGTCTCTCGTACAGAGATCCAATCTGGTTTGATGTGGTAATTCTTTTTTGTTCCGTGGAAGCCACCAAATCCTACAGAAATCAGGGATCCTTGCCCCAAATAGTGTCTGCGTTGACAGAAAGTTCAAAGTTCTTTTTCCTTTTTGTTTTTCCACTTGTGTGGAGGCCAGAGTGGAAGCCAGGTGTCTTCTTCTATCCCCTCCCCCCCACCTTATTTTTGTGTGGCAGGGTCTCTCACTCAACCTGGAGCTCACTGATTCATCTAGGCCGGCTGACCACGAAGCCCTAGGGATCCTCTGGTCTCTGCCGTCCCAGCACCAGAGTTGAGGGTGCTACTGCAACAAGCTTTTTATATGGGTGCTGGGGATCTGAACTCAGATCCTCGTGATTGTGTGCAAAGCACCTCAATTAACTGAACCATCTCCCCAGCCTGTCAAAGAAACCGCTTCTATGCTGCTTTTTTGATGGAACATGTAGTTTTTCATTGGATTTAGAGAACTGGAATTTCATCTTTTTTTTTTTTTTTTTAGGCATGGTCTTCCTAGATGGCTCAGGCTGGTCTCAAATTCACAGTCATGGACTTGCTTACTATGATCAGCAAGAACGTGGTGACATTTAAGTAAGACTGAAATGGAAATGGAAATAGAACAGGGCTGTTCAGGGTGTGAACACCTGGAAGAATGTTCTAGAAGGTAATGACAGTAATACCCTAATTATGAAGACAGGAAGAAGACTCCTTGTCCATTTTTTTTTCCTAGCACAAGACCATAGAAATAAAAACCCATGTATTAGTTGAGTTAGGGAAAGTTGATAGGAAGTCTTCAATGACAGCATGGAGCTGTGTGGGAAGCACAGAGGATGAAAACAGCAGTGGCAAAGGTCAAAACTAAACTCAGGCTCACAACAGTTTCCTTATGCTTTTCTGGAGGACAGAGCAAAAGGATTTTTTTTTTCCAATCTGTAAAGCTTCCTGGTTGGATCTTCAGGCGCCAGAGAGGAGAATAACTGTAGAGAAGCAGATCTTTCTCTGGTAGTTAGTAACATACTGCATGCACTTTTACATTTCCTTGCAGAAATACCACGTTTGATATTTTTGAAAGCTATTGTACCATTGGAATTAATTTGTATTTTAAGCATAAATGAGTATCAAACTAAGAGTATCAAATGAAGAAATTTAATAAAGCTGAGGGTACATGGCACTTATTGTACACTTAATGCCTTGTGTACATCAACTCCCTCCAACCTTACAAGAGCTCTCTGGGGGATGCAGCGGTGTTGACCCACTCATCAAATGATGGAGCTGAGGGTTAGAGAGGTTTGCAGCCTACCAGTGCTCACTGGCTAAGGAACGGAGCTTTAACTGGACTCCCAGGCTCTTCTATTCTGGTTTTCTTATTACTCCACTTGGGAAACTGAGAGCAGGGGATGAAATCAGGCAAGCCGTGTTAATGCCACAGTGTCTGCTACTCCATAGTCAGTTACAGTCATAACAACTCAACTACTGTCCTCTAATGACCAATTTCTGTTTGGCTGGTGGTATCAATGATCGCTACAGAATTATAGGATCAAATGATCTCGCCCCCCCCCCTTTCCTCCCATTTATTTTATTATTTTATTTTTGAGGCAGAGTCTCACTATGTAGCCTGGTTAGTCTGGAACTTTCTACATAAATCAGGCAGGCCTCAAATATATAGCAGTCTTCCTGCTGTTACCTCCAGAGGGTTAAAATTACAGGTGTGTGCCACCATGCCTAGCGCCATTTTTTTTTCTATTTTAGATGAGTTGCACTGGGCATTTCTGACAATGCTGTGCTGATTTACCCTCCTGTGGTTCTCTTTGTTTTGTTTGGAAACAGGGTGTCATGTAGTTCAGGTTCAGTATGACTGATCTTGAACTCATGGTCCTCCTGCCTCCACTTCCCAATTACATTTGCCTCCTCACTCTTCCTCAATTGTTTCTGCTATACATGAGGCTGTAATTTCCGCTGTCATTCTCCCATATACCTGGGATCAGCATCATAGAAGGAAGCTGTACATCCTGTCCTCATTAACATTTCCCACGTCACCTCTAGATTTTAGCTGCTTTCCTTTGGGTGGCTTGGTAGGTGAAGGTGACAATGTAATACTTTCTCTTGGAAGCCTCTGTTCTTCATGCCCAAAGGCAGACTGCAACAAGCGATATAAACAGCGTAATCTTAAATTACTCATTTTGGAAATGCATATGCAAACAAACACAGATTTTAGGCTTCATTTGGGAGACAAGAACATTGAACTTCATGTTCCTTTGATTTTATCAGCAATTTATCAGATTGAGAAAATTAGTGGGACTTATTTAGCAATGGGTAAGGAAAGATGGAGAGGGCGTCTCTGCCGAGTAAATCATCTCACATCTTTCCGCCAATTTCTTCCTATCTGGAAAGCAAGCCCGCCTTAGGATATAATTCAGACTTGCTTGCTAACATTTTCCAGGTTATGGTGAAAGAGGATGAAGGAAAGCCTGGCTTAGGCATGGCTGTCAAACCTCTGCATCGTCTTGCCCGTGGTCCTCAGTCAACGGGAAGGCTAGCTCTGCTGCTGTCGCCTTCAAATGCTCTTGAGCCAGTTAGGATGACTTAGGAGAAGGCATGGATCTGGACATCGAGTGACGTGTCTTTTTCTGCCACAGTTTGTTACTCCTTGTCCAAACTCATGTGAAAGGAAGCATGGTAGAAAAGAAAGAGTAACTAAATGGTGCACAGATCTTGTCATTTATGTTTTTCCAGTAGATGCAGCCCAAGGCTGGCCTGTAGCTCCATTGATAGAGTGCTCTTCTAGCATGCATGAAGCCCTGGGTTCCATCTCCAGCACCATGTATAGCCTGGGTGTGGTCATATCCATATGTAATTCCAGTACTCAGGAGATGGAAGCAGGCGTTCAGGGTCATCCTTGCCTACATAGCCAGTTCTAGGCTAGCCTGGGATACACAAGAGACTTTCTTTCTCTCTGTCTCAGCCTCTGTTTCTCTCTGTCTCTGCCTATCTGTTTAAGTCTCCTCCCTCCCTCCTTTCCTCCATCTCCATTCTTCCCTTCCTTCCCCCTTTCCCTCCCTTCAACCCTCCTTCTCCTTCCTTCCCCCCTCAACAGAAAAAGTTGCACCCTGATATTTGGGCCAGTTCATTTGCACCAATCCTTGGTTAGGAAACAATCTCCATTGGCTGTGACTTATCTATGGAAGTGTGTTTCAGACCTGACTGTGATTTCTCAAAATCAAAGGGGCTTCTAGGATGCTGTTTCCTCTGCTTGAAGGGGGATCATATCTTGAGAATGTGTGTGTGTGTGTGTGTGTGTGTGTGTGTGTGTGTGTGTGTGTGTGTGTGTGTGATTTTTCATTGATAGACAGGTATTTAAGAAAGGGTTTTCTACATGCTGAGTTATGCTCATTCTGTTGCACAGTCCTGGTTTTTGGTGTGCAGATACATACTGATGGAAGTTTAAAATCCTTTGCATACTTCCAACATTCAAGTCCCAAACTGCTAATTGGTAGCTTCCTAACAGCTACATGGAGTCCTGGCTCTGACAAATACGAAGTGAGAAGTGGAAAACCAGTAAATGTGCTGAGCAAAGAAAACTTAAGTGGCCTGTTTCCTCAAGGATGGCAGAGGCCTGCTGCTCTTTCTGCTAGGTGCTCTCAATTTGCGCTTGGCTAATTTTTAAAACTCTGTGTGTATGTGTATTTGTAGAGTACAGGCCAGAGGACTACTGTGGGTGTCTTCTTTGACAGCTCTCCCTCCACCTAAGTTTTTGAGATAGGGTCTCTTACTAGGACCCGGAGCTCACTAAGGACTGTTAACTGATCATTGATCTCCAGGGAGCTCCTGGCTCTACCTCTCCAGCAGGAGGATTACAAGCTTCTCCCACCATGCCTGGCTTTTATATGGGTGTGAGGCAAGCACTTTACCAACTGAACCGCCTCCCCATCACCTTTTGCTATGCTTTTGAGCAAATAAATCATGTGCTCTTTAGGTACCAGTCCATCTTAGATGGTGCTCCAATCTGAGCACATGTAGCATGAAGCAGTAAAGGCATTGTAAAGAAATCTTGCTTCAGATACCACTGACTTTGAGTATTTGGGGTTGGTCTTTAAAGCAAACTCGTAAGAGCTTAATAACTACTGGGAGAAAGGGATTGTGGTCTATGTAGGAGAACTTAAAAGAAATCAACACAAACTAAGGATTTAGAAATACAGGCACTATGCTTTTGGCTGAGCTTCTGGATTCTCTATTTTGAGCCAAACATTGCAACACTTAGCACAGGGTATCTCGTTTTTCTGCTACACAGAAGGGCCTGAGAGCCACCAGGGAGGCCGTTGAAGACTGCACATGCCTCTCCACCACACACCGGTTGGTGGAGACCATAAAAGAAGTGTGAGGTTAATTGTTCTCGTTGCAAAGATTGTGCTGTGTAAGCACCAGCATTGTCTGTTTTAATGCAGGTCTTGGCCAGGGTCCTGTGAACCATTAATTAATACCATGGCTTGGCTGTCAGCAGGTAAACAGGGGTGCTAAGTTTCATAATTTCTCTGTCAAGTTCAGGTGTGGATTTGAAGTCATGTTCTTAATGAAACTGGTGACTGAGTGTCTTCTCCTTTGTGCCAATTCCAGACCCTAGCAGCAAGGGTCTCTAGGGCTGCTCTTCTCTTAAACTGTTAATGTGCTGGGCATTTTATGAGGTCCTTCAAGGCTCAAGTTCTTTGGTTTCTAATGTTAAGGTTGCCATCTACTTTTGCTATAGGGCTTGTTTGTACCATCTGGTTCTGAGACACCAGGAGACTGGTAGTTTTTTTGCTAGTGTAGAATGCCAAACAATTTCATAGTTTTGTTTTGTTTTCTTTTAGATCCACATTAGGGAGTCTGAAAGCCAATTCACCCAAATTCACTTAAGTCTGAATTCACATCCTAAATTTCCTCAGAGATCTTTTCACTGAGACAGAAATAGAAGTTCTTTTGGATTTGGGCAGTGGTGGGACTCCCAGAAGGGTCCATCTCATGAAAAATCTCTATTGTTTCTTCCAGCTCTTTGGTTTATGGGGCTGACATCATTCAGAGATGAGAGAGAAAATTTTGTGGCACTGTTTCAAAAGCCAAACACTTCTCACTTAGTCACTAAGTTAATAACAACACAAGAACTGTTAACGCTCACTGGAACTGGAATTACAACAGAGTAACTGCTCACTGTGCCCAGGGGGGAAGCTGAGCAAACAAGTGTGTCCAACAAAATCAGGAATGGGCAGGGATGGTACCTGAGACAGCAGAAAGTCTGCGCAGAAACCCACACTGAAGGTGCCCGAGCATCCCGTGGCAAACGGGGTCTTCTCTTGAGTGCCTCATCCGTTTCTTCTTTCCCCGCCACTGGCTTGGTTCAGGAATGCATTGGATACTCTCCTTACACCTGGCTTCACCGGAGCCCAGCTACGGTTTCTCCTTAACTCTCTCTCTGATTTGCTTCGGTGAGTGGTAAAGTTTTTCTAGGAGCCACACTGGATGATGCTAAGTCATAAAAAGCTCAGACTCCTTGGGAGGCAGAGGCAGGTGGATCTCTGTGAGTTCGAGGCCAGCCTGGTCTACAGAGCGAGATCCAGGAAAGGTGCAAAGCTACACAGAGAAACCCTGTCTCGAAAAACAAAAACAAAAACAAAAACACCCCAAAAACTCAGACTCTCCTTCGCCCCTGACCTCACCACCAACTCTTCCTTGCCTTAACCCATGATAAACTTACAGTATTCCCGGGTCTCCTCCATGTCATTTTGGCAAAGAAGAAATAAGAAACCAGTCCAAAAGAGGAAGGCAATCTTATTTTTACTGTTCATAATCTAAATGCTGCGTTTCTACTGTCTGCCAGCTTTCCATCTTGGGAATGAGTTTCTCTGAAAACCTGAGAGATGTTTTATGTTTTCGCAGCTGTATGATTTTTAAGACAGGCTCAGAACCCTTCATTGGCATTTCTCACTCAACTTTTGTTTTTATAGGTGTGTAAACGTATTATCGAAGATAGTCTGGCGTTTTCCAAAGACTCAAGTTTGTAAGTTTGTAGGCTTTAGTTAAGGAGATTTGCCCCGCCCCCCAAATTCTACTTTCTTGAAAGTAGAAAGAGATGGAATGAGTTAGTCGACAGGTGCTCTTGATTTTTGCACCTAAGTCTTTGACTTCCATTTATCTTGCTTGAGATTGTTTGCGCCAAAAAGCTAAAATTCCAGCACTCTTGACAAAACATTTTTTTCCTTTTCTTTTCCCCTCCCCTCTGACTGTAACACATCTAGGCTTTAAAGTGATTGCTGCTGTTTCTTCCCCATTTCTCCTGAGGCATCATTTTTGTTTGGTTCAGATGTCTCTGGCCATGTGGAAGCAATGACTCCCAAGCCCAGTCATTTGTCTGAATGATGGGGAGGGTTCAGG
The DNA here is from genome assembly GCF_007827085.1 of Peromyscus californicus insignis. NCBI lineage: Eukaryota > Metazoa > Chordata > Mammalia > Rodentia > Cricetidae > Peromyscus > Peromyscus californicus. Next base: position 59,477,269 of record NW_026294606.1, read on the forward strand.
GCTGATGTCTAGGCAGGGGCCTGAGGATGTATGCTGCGACATCTTCCATGCTGATCCTGCTGCAAAGTGAGTCAGGAACCTGATATGCAGTAGGCATGGAAGAAGGAAGGGTAGGAAAAGGAGCCTTGGTATGCTTCTAGTGGAAGGCAGGTCCAATTACTCAGTGGCTCACTTACATGTAGATTAGACAGACATTTATGGAATACCCACTATGTGCTGGCACCAGGCCAGGTAGTCAGAGGCTGAAGCGAATAAGATCCAGTTCTGCCCTTGATGTCCTCATGCTCTAGTGAGACAGGCAGACATGTAAACAGACACTTTCATTTCATGTGGTTGTTCTGAGACGGAGTTACGTATGTATGTTGAGGAGAGCCTGAGCCAAGCTCAGGGCTTTGGAGAGAGTTTCCTGAAGACTGACTGTTTGTGGGCTTGAAAGCCACTGGGAACTCATAGGTAGAAAAATCGGAGGGGAGGGGTAATGAGGGACATCTGAGAAGGACGTGAGGACAGTGGGGACAGTCACAAGGGGCATTTGAATGCTCAGTGAGGGATGACCTGGTGCCACACTTTGGATAATGGTCTCCTTAATCCTCCCTTTTCCCGGAGACTTGGAGCATCAGAGCATCAGCAGAAGAAGAAACCAAAGTGTGAGTTCTTGTCAGAGTAGACAGGGCAATGCTTGCTTTGGGCTGAACTGGCTTCTCCTCCTCTGTCCTACAAATAGAGGCTGCCGTTGTCGCCCAGGTGTGTCTGGGCTTCCATAGAGACGTACGTATAAGGCATGAGATGTTCAGTTCCAACTTAGAGCTCAGTCTGTGGCGTATTCCTCTAGCCTAGAAGTGTTGAATACACAGTAAGCTATCCATGGCTATTAAGTATGTGATGAAGTAATGCACAGGAAGGCCCTTGGTAGATGGTTAAGTCGATCAGGATTTAATGCAGCCAACAGAACAAGTAAGCTGTACTGACAGAAAGTCTAAAGTGGAGATACAGCCGTTAGGAGAGTGCTGTCCTAGCATACACAGAACTGTGAATTCAGTCTCTAGCACCATATAAATCATGGTGACAGCACACAACTCTGAAATTCCAGCACTCCAGAGGTAAAAGTAGGTGAATCAGGAGTTCAAAGCCATCCTCAGTCTCAGCCAGTTTATGACCAATCTAGGCAATCAGAGACCCTGCCTCAAATAAACAGAAAGGACTTCAGTGCAGAGAATTTGGTATTTGCAAAATCCTTAAATCGACCCCAACTCTTCCCCATAGTCACAGTGTGCGCTCCATCAAATTGTTCCAACATTTTATGCTTCAGTTCAGTCATCTGGGTAAGAGGGACAATAGTGTTCTCATCTCACAGGGTACTACTGTGTGATAAAGTGAGCAACTGATGAGGAGTACTTGGTGTAGAGTAGGTGGTCAACACCTAGTTGTTATGGTGATGAGTATGAATATCATTGTTGGGAAGTGATCAGGAAGGAGAAGGAACTTCAGTCCAGGCAGGGAAGAACCATCAGCACCAAGGGCAATGTGAAAGGTCAGAAGGATGTGGGGGAAATCTCCATCCACACCAAGACATTTTCCCCTAGACTCCCAGGATGTCAGGATGGGAAGCTCCAGTGAGGGTGATACCATTACTGTTGATTCAAAGATCAGCTTGTCCAGCAGTGCTCACTGCCCTCAACACTCACAGCCTCTGCTTTGAGAACCTAACAGGCGCAGGGGGGATGAGAAGTAAAAGAAAAGATTTTACCGAAAGCAAAATAAAAACACCAACTTTGATAGGACAGTAGCATAAGTAACCCCGTATATAATCAATGAGGCCCACGTACTTCTGTACATTGTAAAGTCTTTTTTAAAAAACAAAATCTAAAGCATGGGCCAGAGAGATGGCCCAGAGAGTAAAAGGCATTTGGGGCACAAGCCTGGAACTTGGGTTTGATCCTTAGAAACCCTGGTGAAGACGGAAGAAGAGAATGAACTCCACAACGTTGTCCTCTGACCTCCACACACGTGCTGTGGTGTGCATATGCTCCCCACACTAGTAATACACACAACTGAAAACCATATAGCGTGTATAACCTAGTGCTAACTGAACTGCAGGGTGAACAGCATAGCCACACTGGGTGGGGAGAGAACCTTGTCACTCCTCATTCCAGTAGCTTCCTGCACCTCCTACCGTAACCATCATTCTATCTGGTACCACAGTTATTTCTGTGCTTTTCTTTTCTTTTCTGTATAGTTTGATCACCAAAATGTGCTTCTCTAATTGCCCAAGTGGAAGTTTTGCTTTGCCTTTAAAAAAAAAAAAACACAACAAAAATTATGTAGTCTTTTAAAGTGCGAGGGGTTTAAAAGCTCATTGAGAGAACTTTCACAGCCCTGCTGGGGACAGAGTCGCCCTGAGGAAAGAGCTCTGGCACCGGGCTGACGTGGTTCATGAGGTGAGACTGGACTGGGCTGAGGATGAGGATGTAGGAAGGAGAGGGGAGCTTGGACCTCCCACCAGGCTGGAGCAAGTGTGAGCAGCTGTCCCATCTTCCTCCATCTTCCGTCAGTGAGCCACTCGAAGACCAGGAGAGATTCGGGCAAATGTCTCTGCCAGTCCCTGCAAAGACAGATGTGAGGAGGAGCCCTGGGAAGGCCGAGAAGACCTTCGCCACCTCGAAAAGCACCTGCGGATCTTTCTGACAAGATGACGTGACACTTTGGGGTTTTCAGTCTGTCTCAGCCCTGGAACTACAAACCACAGGACCTTTAGGCTGAGGGTGGGGACACCCAGAAAGGGCCAGCCCTCACCTTTCCTGTTGAAGACAAGCGTCAAGAAAGAAAGGTTTGAAAATATAAGAGAGAACGAGAGACAGCTCAGGCAGCCGCCGGGAAAAACCAAGCTAAGAAGACCGCGAGGGGTGTTTTCAAGTGGGACCGGCATCCCTGAGGAGAGTTCGGGGGGTTGGAAGGGAGACTAGGACTTGTGAAGGGGACTGGAGACACAGTTCACCCTCTTACCTGAGCCCGCTAACTTTCAATCTTCATGTTCTCTTCTTGAAAAAAAAATAATAAAATGAATAAAAAGAATTTTTGGCTGCAGCAGAACCACATGGCACAGAGTGAGAGGAGAGAGGAAAACTCTGCTCCACACTCCAGGCTTGTATTCTCTCTGTGTGGGCAGCAGGCTTTATTGCCATTATTTTTTATTTTTATTTCATACATCATTAAAATCCTTTGGCCCTTCCCCTAAGTCAGCGCACTTAGAAAAAAATAATGAGGAAGGAAAACACTAAAGAAAAATACAATTCTGATTCTATATAGGAAGGTGCTGTGAAGAACAGAGGCCGGGGCTTTCTCTGTGGATCCCAGGGTTGGGGAGATGATTCTTCCTACCTAAAAAGCTTGAGTCTTCCCCAGGATTGAGAGCTTTTGAGTATACACTTGAGGAAATGCTTGGGATACAGAATGCCCATCCTTTCTGTGGCCTTGGGCAAGGTGCTTAACCTTTGGGTGCCTCAGTTTCCCGCTCTGCAAAATGGGGATAATGATACTTAATGACTTCACCATGCTGAGGTAAGGATTAATTAGTTGATGTTTGTAAATGGCTTTGAAGCCAGAAAATGCTACAAGAGAGCTAGGCATTAGTATTAATAATACATTTCAACTGAGTTAATACTTGCATCGGCTGTCTTGAATTTCCCTGGCAGTTTCATCTGGGGACTTACTTTTCAGCTTCGCTCATTAAAATGAAATAAAAAGGAGCGTTGCTGGCAGACAGTCGCTCTGGTCTTCAGTGCAAAGACGAACTCATATCTGCCCTGAGTAAAAGGACATCTTTTCCAGGGGGGTTCCAGCAGGAATGTCAAATGTCAAAATGGAAGAGGAGGCACAGTGTGACTCCTTAGCAGCTCAGACATGAAGAAAATGTTGGTCAAACACATACAAGAGAGAAGCTCACAGATCTGGGAGGAAACCACTTTCCAGAATTGATTCAATTCCTACGGTCTGGACCTAACCACAGAGTGTTTTATCTGTCCTCTGCCTTGGGTTGTTTTTCACTCTTAGGTCCCCTTTTCTGGCCTCCACCCTTTCCTGTGCTAGGTCACTTTGGGCTGTGTGCTGTATATTGAGTTTTTAAGTCTCCTGCGAGATCCATGTTCATCTCCTTTCCTTTAAGTCAAGTCAGAAAAAACTTATTTTGTTCATTGAATGCTCATCTGCCACCATGATGTGGATGTTTCAGGGGTGGATAGCACAGCAGAGCCCCTCGTACATAGCAGAATTTCAAAATGTGTTTGTCTAGTTAGAGCTGGGTCTTGGACACTTCCTGAGAGCCTGATGTTGAAGACCTAGAAAGATGGCATGTCCACTGCACAGGATGCTAATGCACACATTCACTTCCAAATCCCAGGCTTCTGATGAGCCTTTGGTTGGGTACAAATGCTGAATAATCCTATCAGTCTCATTTCTGTTACTATATCAAGACAACGGAGGCTTGGTAGTGTCTAAAGAGGAGGGCTATTTATGTGAGAGTTCTGTGAGTTCCAGGGTGTGGTCCAGCATCCATCCAGCTCTCAGGAAGGTTTCATGATGAAGAAAATAACACAGGAGAGACACGAATGAGCAGAGGCCAAACTCCTTTTGTAAAAAAAAAAAGTCCCTTGCTCGAACTAATGCCCATGAGAACTCCATCAATGCCTTCTTAGGGCAATGTCCTCAGTGAGCCAATGACCTCCCACTAGGACCCACCTCTTAAAGATCCCACCACCTCTTAACACAGAAGAGCATGCCATTGAGTGACATAGTCAAAGTACGTCTAACATGCAGGAATGATTTTCTCCCAAAGGATGCTGGGCTATTCCTGTTATCTAATTGTACCCATTCCATGCTGTCAGTGAAGACCTCAGCCCAGCTCCATCAGAATCGTGCAGGTAACTAACAGGTAAAACCTGCAGAAGCCCAGGCCTCAGGTTTGAGAAACATAGACCAAGTTCAGTTCTCTCTTGATCAGTGAGGCATCTTGTAGTCTGTAGCCGTACAGTTGGGCAATCACAAAAACGACAAAACCTGTATCTGAACTCAGAGGCTTAGCCTGTGGTCAGACTGCCTGGGAAGTCTGAGAGGCCTGAGAGGGAGGGCTAGACTGTTTCTTCTGCATCCTTTCCCCAGACCTGCTGTCTGTTTCCCCGAACACAGGGCACCTGCCTGCCCAGCCCTTCCCATGCCTTTGCCTCTGACTTTCTCCTTTTGTCTGTGAGTGTATGGACACACAGCCGGGGGAGACCGCTGTCATCTGATCATGGCCTGACTTCTCAAGCCAGGTGGAAGTTCCACAGGGCATGAAACCACATCTCTGTATTTCTGGCTGTTCACTGAAACTCTTATGGTACCACACGTGCTCAGGTACCTCTCATCGGTAGATTGCCACAGGGCCTAGCCTGTGTGTGATTCAGGGTCAGTACATGGTGATGGGAAGTGAAGGTATCTGGAGGCCCCTCTCGCTTTAATGGAGGGTATTTGGGTGTTGGAGGTAATGTTGTTGCCTGCTTGGCAAAAACTTTGTGAGAACACAACTTTGTGGTCACCTAGAAGATCTATTTTTTTAAATTAAGATTTATTTTGTTTTTAATTGTATCTGTAATTTAATTTAATTATGTTTTATCTTTAATTACGTGTGTGTCTGTGTGTTGGCATGTGAGTGTATGTTCCCTCAGAGGCCAGAGAGGGTGTCGGGTCTCCTGAAGCAGGAGTTTTAGGAGGCTGCAAACCAGCTGACATCAGTGCTGGGAACTGAACCCAGGTCGTGTACAAAACGGTCCAGCCTCTTCATCATCATTGATCCATCTCTCTAGTCCTAGAAACACTGTCTTTTAAAAGGGCAATGCTCAGTTGGTAAAATACTCACCAGGCAAGTGTGAGAACCTGGGCTCAATCCCCAGGACCCACATAAAAAGCTGGGCATGTTGGATCACTTGTAACCCAAACACAGGAGAGGCAGATCAGGAGAATCTCTGGGCTCACTTACCAGCCCATCCAGCTGAATTGGTGAACTCCATGTAAAAATGAGAGATCCTGTCTCAATGGCTCCTGTAGAACAACACTCGAGGCTTACCTCTAGTCTCCACGTACACCCACATGAACTCCCCTTACACACACACACACACACACACACACACACACACACACACACACACACACACACACACACATACACACACACACACACACAGTGGCTACTGAATGGGGGGTCACTGGGAAACTTTTCTCATGAGCTGAATCTTCTTGCAAACTCTGAAATCGAGCTATTCCTGGTTGTATTAGACACACTGCTGGAATTATGCACCAAGCAGTCAACCCACAGAGAATCATAGACGGTCCCTCTATGCTAAGATCTTTCCGAATCTCCTTTCTGGTATTGCAAGTCCTCTGCTGTAGTCCTGTGTCCTTGACTTTTGGAAAGGCTTATGGTTTAATTGTGAGAACCCCCCAGTTTCCTTCAGCAGATTCTAGAGTTGATTTGAGTAATTTGACTTGGGGTAATTGATGCCCAGGGGCTTGATACTGCCCTTTGAGAAGGTAACTAGCAGGCATGGTGACAGGGCTGGCTCCTGATGCCCAGTATCTCACTGTCTGCAGGGTTCCTTGGTGCCAAGCCATCTTGAACTGATATCCCAGGGATAACAGCAATTAGGATCTTCAAAGTACTCGGCAAACATTCATTAGCAGCTCCCAGGGAAGAGAGGCGAGGAAAGAGGAACAAATAACACACAATCACCCCCATTTTGCAGATGCAGAACATCAAGGCACAAACAATGACGGCTTGCCTAAAGCCATACATTAAAAAAAAAGTTAGCGCTTGTGTGCATTGTGAATGCATATGCATCTGTGGAAATTAGGTTTAGGAGTCAGGTATGGGCCTTTGTATTTCTCTCCTTTATGTTTTTTAATTTCCCGTATATTTATATATACATTCATTGATCATATTTCTCCTCCCCATCTGATTTTTTTGAGACAAGGTCTCTCAGTCTAAGTTCACTGTGTGGCTGGACTCGCTGGTTTGTGAGCTCCAGGGCTCCTCTGGTCCTGCCTGCCCAGTGCAGGAATCACAGGTGTGTGCTATCACATGGCTGGCTTTTCATGTGGATACTGAGGGTTCAGATTCAGGTCCCCATGCTTAGATGGCAAGCACTTTCCCAGGTGAGTTATCGCTCTAGTCTCTAAGACTGCCCTTCGGGTTAGAAAATCCTCCAAGGTGTATGTGTACCCTCTGACAGCTGCTTAGCTGTCTTGACCCATCAGATACTCCAACCCCAGTTGTGACTTGTAGAAATAGCCTTAGAAATTATCTAGTATTTCCTGGGGAGGGAAGGAGGCGTGTAAGATGCTTAATTCTTTTGAATTGTTTTTTTTATACTAAATATGTGTTCTCAATACTCTATATGGCAAACTGCTTATGGTCTCTACACTTCCCGGAGTATGGGCATTTCTTAAACAAATAAGGTTATCATTTTTGGGGGGATCTGACTTCCTCATTGACGTGCTCAAGCATATGCAGCACGTCAGATAGGAGAGAAACTCAATATGGAAACATCTCTAGAGCCTCCTGGGGCTACCGTTCGATTTGGTGCTGAGGGCTATACACTACCCCATTCTCCACAGGAAGGCAGCTCTCTGGGTCCCAAGGCTTCAACACCTGTGAGAGATGGTGTGACTATTTGTCCTATGGGCACAAATATAGTCCATACACATGTATGTTTGTTTTGGAACCTTGTAACCCTGGAAGGCTGAACTTTCTAGATGATTAAGACCTGTATTAAAAAAAATCTCATTGCTTGTGATAGCTGAGATGCAGACATAAGGAACATGGGCCTGTCTGGGGCTAGCCTGGGGTGGAAGCAGCCATAGGCCAGCAAGAGGTGAAAGAGGTTATCGCCGAAACCACAGTAGGTGGGGAGGACTATTTGGTTTTCAGATAGGACAGTTAAAGCAGATGCAGGTGAAAATATGTGGGATGTGTTGGCAAAGCCCTGAGGCTAAGTCCAAATCAAGTCACTCAAAGTCACCCTGTTCCCTGCTGCTCCAAACAAAACAAAATCTCTCTCTCTCTCTCTCTCTCTCTCTCTCTCTCTCTCTCTCTCTCTCTCTCTCTCTCTCTCTCTGTCTCTCTCTGTCTGTCTCTCTCTGTCTCTGTCTCTGTCTCTCTGTGTGTGTGTGTGTGTGTGTGTGTGTGTGTGTGTGTGTGTGTGCATGCACATGGAGGGGCCAGAGAGGTCATCCTCAGGTAGCATGTCTTAGGCATCATTCACCTTCTCTTTTGAGACAGTGTCTCTTGCTGGCCTGGAAGTTGCCCTGTAGTCTAGGCTGGCTAGCCAGCACGACAAAGGGAATCAGCCTGCCTTCCAAGTGCTGGGACGGTACGTGTGTCACCACATCAGGCTCGTATTACTATTATTATTATTTCTAATGTAGGTTCCAGGGGTTGAACTCAGGTCATCTGATTGGGCTATCTCTCTAGCCTTTGACTAACATATTTTTTCTGGGGGAGATCCTCATTGGGTAAGAGATAGGCCAGTGAAGCAGGGGGCTTTCCTATGAGGTCAGAAAGACAAGAGTGTCCCCAGGATGGGCCCCAAGGGAGAGCATGTCCCTATGGTGTTTTTCCCTTCACTCACTCCACTGACTCCTCCAGCAAATCCACAGTCTAGACTCAACCCACTCAGAAGGCTTTATTGCTCAGTTTAAGGTAAATTCCTGCCCAAGGCTGGTTTCTGTGGTGTGCATGGGGGGCCGTAGGCATTTCTGCACCTTGATCTTTGGGGAGTAGGGTTATTTACCATTTCAAGTTTTCTGAATTGCTCCATCCTGAGAAATCAGTTCTCTCTTGCTCTGTATCCCATATTTCCAGCCCAGAAAAAGAATAAATTGCGCACGTTTTTAGTTTCTGGAGCTCAAATTCTTACAATATTTAGAGTAGACATCTGATGTTTTTTACCTTGATTTCTCATGTCTACAAAATGAGACTCGTGGTGTGCCATTTGTTCAAGGGGAATTTATCTTCTTAGTGCTTGTCTCCCTTGGGAGAAAAGCTACTACCACAGGATCCTGAACTTAGAAACTTACATTGCAAGTGATTTGTTCTTCACCTCAGATGAGATGACAGATGTGAGTTTAAGAGACCAGATTTCTCAGCAGGAAGCAATTCAGGGTACTTGGAGTGATATCAATCCTGACTTTGAAAAGCATCTGGCTGGGATATAAACAAACCATCACCACCAGCAAGCTCATCAATTTTCCTCTCCCAAGTTTCCTCATGACTCCTGTTGTCCCCGCTTACTTCTTGTCCTACCCAGTTCCTCATAACCAAGGACCTGTTGGTTTTTTGCTATTTTTCTTTTTGCCACTACAGTTTACTTTCTGGAGTTTTGTGAACTAATATTGTATTCTTTTGTCTGGCTTTGCTCACCCAAGACTAATACTTTTGAGCTGTATCCGTGTGGTGTAACCAATTCTTCACTGTTGAGTAATGTTCCATTGTATGGACATACCACACCTTTTTAATCTGTTCACTTTTAGATGGATGTCTGAGTACATTCCAAACATTAGCTGTTATAAATATAGTCAGTGTGAACGTCCACATCCAAGACATTAAAGAGATTCATATACTTTCATCTGGGTAAATGCTTTTTTATTTTGTACTACTTTGCATTTAGGAATGGTTTCTTAGCATATTTTTTTGTTTGTTTTTGTTTTTTGTAGTGCTGGGGAAAAAAGGAGAAAGCAACAGAGAATCTAGCTTGTTGACTGTCCACAAGGTAATGAAATTATGGGTTGGATGGAATGCAAACCCACTATCAGGATCTGTGATATCTACTTACAACTTGGTCACTCACCAGGCTTCCTGTTCGCTTCTACTTAGGAGGTATTTATGGCAGTTATTTCTGTCAGAAGGAATAGCCACAGTACTCAGTGAATTCCCCTGAAACTTGTCGGGAGTAAACTATCACTCTTAAGGAGGAGATTTTAGGGGTAGGTGTGGTGTGTACTTATGAGTGTGTGTGTGTGTGTGTGTGTGTGTGTGTGTGTGTGTGTGTGTGTGTGTGAATTACTGCTTCATTTAGGACCTGGAATTTGATGTGACTGGATTATTGAGACCCAGACCAATTGGGTTTAACATCCTCAGTTCCACAAAGAACATTAGAATTTTGACAGCAGAAAAAAGAAAAGGAAGATACTGACTCAAATAAAAGTATGTTTTCTCCGGGTGGCATAGTATGATTTCTTCGTATTCTCAACTGAGCAGACAATTGTAGCACCTTGCTTTGGCCCGTGAGGTAGAAACCAGGCCTCAAGAAGAAGCGATAATGTTGCCATTCCGTGTGTCTCTCTGAGCTCTGCTAGCTTGAGGAACACTACTGAGGCATGACCGCAGGACCGACTCTGAATGCCCAGCATGGACTCGCCCCTCACCTTCCTCATTTGTGGTGGAGTTTGCAGGTGACACACAAGGCCAGCTTGGGAGCCCAGCTCGGACAGGCAAAGGCTCTCGAGGTGGTCACAAGTGACTGCCACTCCTCCGGTGTGTACACGAAGGGCAGAAGGGGAAGTCAGCTGAAACCCTGCTCTTTTCAAGGAAAGAAAGAAAGAAGTTGAATTCTTCTGCTAACCCGGAAGCAGCATTTCGGCTGAGCTCTTGATTCTGAGGGGCACAGGAAGCGGATTTTAGATAAAGAAGAAACGTTTCTCCTACCTTGCAGGCAGGAAATGGGTTTTTGGTCCTGGGATTCCTCTTTTGAGTGTGTGGGCGTCATGACTTCCTCTCTCTCTCTCTCTCTCTCTCTCTCTCTCTCTCTCTGCCACCCCCTTTCTCTCCCTCTCCCTCTCAAGGTTTACATTAAAAAAAAAAACAGATTTAATACCCTGGAAGTAATTTGTTTTGGGTAAATTCCAATATAGAAATCAAAATTATCAAAATTAGACTTGGTTGGTGGGGTCTTGGGAAGCACAGTATTGAGGCTACTTTTTCTTTGTTTACACAATGCAGGATGCTTTTTCCCAGGAGGTCAACATTGTCAGACTGCCCAATTTAGAGGTCGGTTCTCACCGGCTACTAAAGTAAACATCTGGTTTGACAGCTATGGCTTTTTCTTTTTAAATACTATTTCCATAAAGACAGGGAAAAATGATAGAGACCAAACCACCATACCTTGTCAGTAGTGTTGTATGTAATTTTTCTGTTTTCGATTCTATAAGAACCACTGAATTGTGTTTTTTTAGTGGGGGAAGGAGGAGGGGACCATAGTTTCAATATCTTTGTTTTGCAAAGGGTAAAATGATTCTATCTAATTATTATCATTACTATTGAATTTTATTATTTGTGGATGTGGATGTGTGTGTACAGGTGTGGCATGCGCATGCACAGAATGACTGGCCATCAGAAGACAGTCTTGAGCATGGGTGCTTAGGCATCTTCTGACTTTTGTTTGGACAAGGCTTTTCATTTGGCCCAGAATTTCACCACCTAGGCTAGGCTTGCTGGCCTGCAAGCTTCCAGTGATTCACTTGTCTCTGCTTCATACCTCACCATAGCTGGGCTGGCTGGTGTGCACTATGACACCCAGCTTTCTCCAGGAGTTCTGGGGATACGAACCCACATGCTCACGCTTGCAAAGCAAGTGCCTTACCCACTCCCAATCATCTCCCTTGTGCTGTTATTATTTTTGAAACAGAGTATTATGTAGCCCAGGGTGGGTTTGAACTCACAGTGAGGCAGAGGATGAGCTTAGTTCATGATCCTCCTCTTTTCACTTCCCAAGTGCCAGGACTAGAGGCAGGTGCCACCGCATCCAGGATCTTATTGGATTTTGATTATAACAATTGTGTTTGGTGAATAATGCAATATCAAGGTTTCTATCAGTCTACCGAGGGCAGGGATACAGTCAACGGTAGAGTATTTGCCTTGCCTACCATCCATGAGGTCTTGACTTCTATCCCTAGCATCGTGAAACAAACAAGCAGACAGACAAACCCCTTGCCTCAGATTTCTGAGCCCCCACCTCAATAATTTCTGAGTCAGCAGATCTGAGGTAGGAGCTGATGGTTGGCATTTCTAACACATCTCCCGGCGACACAGATGCTGCTGATTCAAGGACCACCCTTGGAGAAGTACTGATCTAATGTAAAGACACTGGATGTCAGGGATCCTAGGTTCAAGACTCCAAGACCAGTGAAAATTGAATACTTAATAATCCTTCAAATATGGAGTCGTAAGTTAGTAGACACCTTATACAAAGATCCAGAAAGTACATTATAAGCTGTGCTGGTCACATGGTTTCTGTTGCAATTACTCAATTCCTATTTAATTCCACTGTTGTAGTTCAAGAGCATGTCAGACACATTTGAAAAGAAATGAGGATGACAGTGTTCTAATAAAACTTTATTTGTGTAAATGGGCAGCAAAACAGACATGGTCCATATTGTCTGCTAGATTAAACTCTATTTTACTGGTGAGGCGATTGCCTAACAAAGAGGTCAGTTGACAATCACATAGGTTGTTAAATGCTTGCCTTCACTACCACCCAGGTAGGCTTTACAAACTCATGTATATCATAAGAAGGCATGTTCTATTTTTCTAGGGCTACTAAAAGAGAATTCTGTACCTAAGGGCCCTTAACAATAGAAAGATATTTTCTTCTAGTTTTGAAGGCTACAAGTCCTAGATTAAGGTATCAGTAGGTTGATTTTTCTTGAAACTTTATATATATATATATATATATATATATATATATATATATATATATATAAAACATTGGATCTCCTAGAATTGGACTTATGGAAAGTTGAGTCACCATGTATGTACTGATACCTGAACCCATATCCTCTGGAAGAGCAGCAAGTGTTCTTAACCACTGAGCCATCTCTCCAGGCCCTGACAGCTGTCTTCTTACTGTTTCTTTAATGATTTTTCTCCCTTGTGTGTTCACATCTTTTTTCCCTCTTTTTTGTTTGCAACAAGATCTTATTATATAGCCAAAGACTGCTTTGAACTGGCTAAGTAGGCCAGGCTGGCCTTGAATATGCAACCCTTCTGCCTCTGCCTCCTAAATGCGTCATCTCAAGTTTGAAGACAACCTGGGCTGTATAGGAAGTGCCAGGTCAGCCAGAGATACTTGACAAGATCCTGCCTCAAAGCAAACATAAAAAAACAACCATGCACAGGAGTTGTTTCCACAGTACACTGTGTCTCATGAGTTTGTGAAAAATAGGGATATATGATAGTGGTTTTTGTTCGTTTTCAGAACTGTTAAAAATTGTATTGTATTTAGTTATTGATTGATTTGACCTCAGCTGTGCTCTTGTGGAGGTCAGAGGATAATTTGTGGGAGATCTTGTCTTCTACCTCATGGGTCCTGGGGATGAGACTCAGTTTATCAGGCTTGGCAGCAAGTGCCTTTACCTGCTTAGCAATATCACAAGCCCTATTTGGTAGTTTTGAAGATTTGGCAATTTACTAATTTGAAGATTTGGCCTTTACAAATTTGAATATGAATTTGAAGAAACTATGTGTGAGAGTACATTCCAAAGATGGCCACACAAATGTCCATTTCTGTCTTAGTCTGTGTTCTATTGCTGTGAAGAGACACCATGACCATGGTAACTCTTATAAAAGAAAGCATTTAATTGGGGCTGGCTTACAGTTTCAGAGGTTTAGTCCATTGTCATTGTGGCAGAGAGCATGGTGGCACACAAGCAGACATGGTAGCTGGGAGTTCTACATCCCGATTCAAAGGCAGTAGGAAGAGAGAGACACTTGACCTGGCTTCAGCTTTTGAAACCCCAAAGCCCACCCCCTAGTGACACACTTCCTCAAACAAGGCCACACCTCCTCTAACAAGGCCACACCTCCTAATTCCTTCAAATAGTGTCACTCTCTGGTGATCAAGCATTTGAAGCTATGAGTTTCTGGGGGCCATTCTTACTCAAATCACCACAATTTCATTTTACACAATTTTCTCACAAGGTGACATGGCCGTTCTCTTCTTGAATTCTGGCAGGCCTGGGTTATGACTTAGGAACTTAAAGTTTAGAAAATGATATCAGTTTTGTCATGACTATCCGTCTTGAGATACTTACCTCTCAGTTCAGGCATTATGCAACAAGGAAGTCAAGACTGTCCTCTAGGAAGGACACATGCGGGGCTGGAGAGGTGGTCCAGTCAGTAACGGTGTTGAACTTGATTTCCAGAACCCACATAAAGGTAAAAGGAGATAACTGACTCCCAAAGTTGTCCTCTGACTTTCATATGCGCACACACACACACACACACACACACACACACACACACACACACACATGCAGGGAGTGATTCCCATGGAGAAGAAATGACAATCCTAGCCTAAAGCCTGTACCAATAGCCAGATGAGCGATTGTGATTGAGCAAGACTTTAGACAGTTTCAGGCCCAGCCCCTGAGCTGACTAAGGACATTGGGTAGAGATGAGCTATGCCCACTGCCCATTGAGCCTTGTCCAAGCTATGGATTCACAAGGAAACTAAACCTGGCATTGTGTTGAGCTGCTACGTTTGGGAGAAATTTGCTGCCCAGGTGGTAGACAACTGGAACTCATTGCACAAACAGTTTAATCTTATTTTATTTTATTTAATTTATGCATGTATTAGCTACTTTTCTGCTACTATGGCAAATCACCATGACCCCAAGTGGCTTATAGAAGAAAGAGTTTATTTGGACTTATTTCCAGAGGGATGAGAGTTGCGTGTGGCAGAGGGGACGCGTGGCAGCAAGCAGCAGGTGTGGTGGTGGGAGCAGGAAGCTGACGCGATGCAGAGAGAGGGAACTGGGTCAAGGCCGTGAACTCTTAAAGTCTGCCCCAATGACATACTTCCTCCAGCAAGGCTGCTCCTTGTCACAACCTCTCCAGGCAGCATCACCACCTGGTGACCGAGTGTTCAACCACGTGAACCTGTAGGGGACATTTCTCATTCAAACCACCGTCATGATTGTGTGTGTGTGTGTGTCTGTCTGTCTGTCTGTCTGTCTGTCTGTGTCTGTGTGTCCCTATGCGTCTGTCTGTGGGGAGCAGAGGAAGCCCTTAGTGAGTGTGAATTGTTAATATAGACATGACCATGTCAACGACCAAGACCAACAGGCAAAGTCTTCCCCGCAGGTCAGGCTCAGAGGGGTGGCAAAGCCTTTCTCTGTCTTAGTGGCAATGTTGGCAGTGTGCATAAAAACCAGCACCAGGAGCTTCTTCCTCCTAAATGTTTCCAACCTGAGACTGCTCCCATCTAGATACCTTCTATGGAGACTCTCCATGCCTCCTCACCATGCCATCCATAATAAACATACTGAGCTTCCCATTTGGTTAGTGGTTAATGCCCCTCCATTGGAGAGTGTACAGCCCATCTGACCCCAGCTTTTTTGTATGTGTGTCTGTCCTTCCTTTACCCCCTTGTCACCCCAGTCAGGTTTCTAGGACCAGGCTTTGGGGCACATGTTACCTGCCTGATACGTGCAGATACCCTGGGAAGCCAGAGAAGAAGTTAGATTTCCTGGACCTGGAGTTGCAAACAGTTAGAACCACCCATAGTTGTTGTTTGAAACTAAATTTGTGTCCTTGGAACCATATTTGAGTCCCCTGGAAGAGTCATGCCCACTCTTAACCATGGAGCCACCTTTCCAGCCCCATTTGAAGCTTTTATACAACTAGGAGCATAAAGAGTTTTCCATTCATGATTTAAAGCTGAAGTATCCCTCCACGGTCTCATGTTACACATATTCATTCCTGAGCTGAGGCAATCTTGGAAGGCCGTGGGCCCTTTAGAAAGTGTGTACGGGCTGCTGGAAGTCAGTCAGTAGAGGTGGACTTCTGAAAGTCATGCCGACCCTCACTTCTGGTCATGCTTTCTCTGCTTATATGTTCAGTTCCATGTGAAGAAATTCTACATCATGGTCCTGAGCCCACACCTCCTCTGCCATCATGGGCTGAAATCTCCCCAAAACTATAATACAAAATCAGCCTTTTCTCCCCGAAGTAGTTCCTGTCACGTTTTGTCACAGTGATGAGAGAATAATTAATACAGAGGGCATTGAATGTTTTTTAATTTGGATTTTAAGAACATAATGCCGTTTTTCCTGTACTTGCATGTGTCCACGTTGTCAAATATCTAGTAGGTGCTTATGAGATAATCAGGACTGCTCAGAGTGTTAATGAAATTGTTAGTAGTAACATGTTTTTGTCCTAGATTGCATCCAGGACTGTCTTGCAGCCTTGGACAGATGTGTGTATTGTGCATGGAGCTGTCCTGCTCCATGCGCTAGCAGACTTTGCATTCATCTTGAACAAACCCGGAAAGTTCTCTAAGCAGTTGTGCTTGGTCACTAGAAATGATTTTTAACCTCATATTGGCTAATTTGACTCTTTGTTACCTTCCCCCAACATCTCTGCCTCTTTCTCATCACTTAAGAAAAGATGAGTTTTGAGCAAGCAGGTGGCATCTCCTCATGAAATGATCACACCATCAGCAGGCAAGTGGGAATTTAAAAGCAGATCTGAAAGAAAGAGAGACATTACTTTGCCTGGTTCAAAACATTGTATCTCTTCCTTAATAAGGCCACTGACTTTCAAATCAGTGAGGTGTGGTTAAGTGTTATCATTCAAGGAACAGGGGCCAGCAGCAACTCCTCGTTTTGTGTAAACACTGAAACCTGCAGGGAGGTGCCTCACTGAGCACCTGTGACACATTCCTGTGACTGTTACTCTCATTCAGTGTTGTTCTACAGGTCTGTGTAGAGCTGAGCATTCCACACGCAAAGCTTTATGGAACATCTATTGTCAGGAATCGCTAAGCACTGCGGATAAAAATTAATCACACCTAATTCCTGTCTTCAAGGAGATGGAGCTTTTTAGGGGATTAGGTTCCTCTTAGGGTTCTTTGCTATTTCCAGTTGTCAAGGCAGTGCCTGAAAGGAGCATATCTGACTCCTTCGGGAGGATGATAGTTTTCGTGTGCCATGAATCTGCTGATGTAAGCCCAATTCGTTTGTGAATTAGAACTGGGTTTTAGAAAGTTCATGTGACATTTATTAATGGTCGCCTTCAAGATCTTAGCATCTGTCAATCACATTTCGTTTAAGAGTATGACAGACTCGGGGGCGCTGGGGAGATGATTCCTTTGGTAAGGCCTTTGCCATCCAAGGGTGAGGACCTGTGTGTGTTTGGGTCCCCAGAACCCTTGTAGGACACTGGGTACAGAAAGAGGAAAACGCAGAGTGTTGGTCTCTGGCTCCCGGATGCATGTGTATATGTGTGGGGCTGGGGGAGGGATGATGGACTTAGAAGGAGATCTGGAATATAGTCCCTGGCCCACTGCCTCTTTACTCTGTCATGCTGGCCTCTCGTGTCTCATCTGTATAATTAGACTGTTTTAAAGGACACTTCCACAGTTGTGAGTCCAACGTTTTCTGAAACATCAGAATAGGTGTGTGTGTGTGTGTGTGTGTGTGTGTGTGTGTGTGTGTGTGTGTGTGTGTTCATGTGTATGCATAGTACCTCTCATGATGCAGATCAGCTTGCTACTCAGAATGGTCTCTGGCCATTTTGGATGTCACCTTTTGTTCCACACGAGAGAGGTCTTCTGCTGGGCCTTATGGCACATTAAGTATGGAGCTCTGAGTCATACAAAAGTTGGCATCCTGTGAGGCTAGGGAGGGGTTTCGTATGGATGCCGAGGATGAAGTTATTAATTGGGGAGGGACGCCGTGAGGCTCTTCAGTAGGTTGCAGTGTACCGGCACAGGAATGTGTGATTGCCAACTCTGATCTGAAATCATTGAAAACATAATTCATTAATATTCAACCTTAATGCATGGCAAGCACCAGTGAAACTCCGTTATCAGTTTTTCCCCTCAGTATCTTTTCCAGTTTGCTCATGTGTATTCATCCATCACTGAATAGTAACGACTTTGCTTGTTTGCTGTGCATGTTTGAGACAAGGCCTCACTATGCAGCCTTGAATGGTCTCAAACTCACTGAGCTTTGTTGGCCTGGTTTGGTAGTAACTTTAGGATACCTCCCATGGATATCTTTTGTGGCAATATTTTTAGGTTTGACCTATGGGATGGTGGTGAACATATGGTCAGCTGGAGATATGTTCATATGGCCAGGTCTGCTACTTGAGCCCATTCTAACATTCATCTGTCACCTTTTTCACTTTGTTTTTCCCTTGGCTCTCTGTCATGTTCTTGGCTCTGTCCTTTCTCCAGAATGATTTCATAGCCATATTTGTGTTCTCTATGGACTTTGATACACAATAAATAGCCATATATAAATGCACACATATCGATGGTAAATGGGTCGGCAAACCATTCTATTACAGCTATTCATTTGCTGCCTACCTGTTGTGAAACGAAGTGTGATTTATTTATCAAATATGTATATACCTACTGCACCAATGACATTGGTAATAGTCTGTATGGTAAGTGATCTCAGTTCATAATGTCATCTGAAGTCAATGCCATGATCTCATCCAGAGCTGGAAAGAAGGGACAAGTCATTATCACTCCCTCCTATTAAGGGGGTCGGTGCATTTGCAAATTAAGCAGATGCTGTGTAACTTTCTCCTGGTGTGTGGTTTTATCCCCAAACTAGCTTGAATTCTGACCACAGAAAATGTCCGTGATTTACATTTGGCTTCTTTCCCAGCCTACTTGGAGCACCAGGTGAAGAAGAGAAAAGCCTTGAGATTTTTCATTTGGGGCATTTGCTTGAGTTCGGAGTAGGAATTTAGATGGGACTTGAGGAAATCTGTAGCTTTTCAGAAATCTTTCTTTATACACACACACATACACACACACACACATACACACGTAAATATGTTTGATATAGCACTAAAGTAGTGTTACATATTTGGAAATAGTCTAAGAACTAACATCTTTGACATTGAAAAATACACATGAAGGGACGGCAATGCCGCTCAGTTGGCAGGGTGCTTTCCAAATATATTTGAAGCTCTGGATTTGATTCTCAGCCGTACTTAAACCAGACATGATAGTGCATGGCTGTAATCTCAGCACTTGAGAGGTGGAGGCAGGAGGATCAGAAATTCAAGGTCATCCTCCACTGTAGCAAGTTCCAGGCCAGCTTGAACTACGTGACACCCTATCTTAAATATACCCATACATATAAATGATATGACAACACATCAAACATGATAACCAGGCAGTTAAAGGTACTCACTAGTCATATATCCATTATTTTTTCCATAGCTCTCTGTAAAAAAGATGAAACAGAGAAGGACACTGACATGTACATTTCTTTTTGGGGAAGGGAACTGTTATAAGAAATACAAAATTGTTTTAGTAGAGGGTCTTTTAATCTCTGATGGTTAATTTTATGACTCAGTGTGGCTGGGCCACAAGTAAGGAACGGTTGCCCAATGGACTGCTGGCATGTGGTCCTTTCTGGTTCTACTACAGGTGGACTTGAACCTTGGTTCTTCTGAGTCTCCAGGCTCACTCTCAGATTTTGGACTTGAGAGCTCCCATAAGTGTGTGACTCAGTTCCTTTGAATGACTTTTTAGTGTACTTGCATAAATCATAGTTGTTTTTTTTTTTTCCTACGAGTGCTATTGGTTTTTATTTTCTGGGGAATTGTGACTAATACATTACCTAATCTTGTCTGTCTTCAACACCCAAGGAGTTGTTTCCATGAATTCCAATGCCCCTTATGTGGCAGAGAAGAAGGTAACAGGCTAATTAGACAGAAAGATGAAGTGATCTGCTTGTGAGTGAGTCGGAGGGAAGAGGTGGGATGGCAGAGTTCCTGAAACGTCAAGTGGAGATTGGACAGCATCAGGTAAAACCCAGCTTTATCATTTAGCCCCTTTGATGGAAAAATACCTCCATAATAGAAAATCTCCATAGAAGAAATTCCCTTCCCATTTTGTTTCATGCATGGATGAGTGTGTGTGTGTGTGTGTGTGTGTGTGTGTGTGTGTGTGTGTGTGTGTGTAGACTAGAGATCAGTCTTAGGTATCATTCCTCAGGATGCCATCCAATTTGTTTTCTGAGAGAGAGTCTCTCATTCTTATCTGGAATTTGCTGGTTTGGCTAAGCACACTTCTAACCAGGCTGTCTCCCCAGCTCCCTTCCCTCCATTGAAGATCTTCTCGTCTCTCTTACTGTGTGAGTAGTTAAGTACAGATCCTCAGTGCTCACAATGTGATGATTATGATTTGTTTGCTGTGTGTCCAAGTTCCTTGAAGCCCAGAAGAAGGACAGTGTCTGCTACTTTGTAGGAATTATAAATGTGTTAAATAAATGAATAAATGATTTTAGGCTCTGGCCTTACCAAACCATCATTCAACTTGAGGACATTAACCAGGAAATCCTGCAATACATTTCTCATGATCACACAAAAGGACCTTTGCGAATCCTTTGGCAAAGCCAAGGGGAGGGGTCATTTAGAGAGTTGAAAATAAATCACCGCTGATATAAAGTTGACTCTTTATAAAGTAGCTATGGGAATGATGGTGCAGAAGTAGAAGTTAGTGAGAGTTTTTATGTCTATTTGAAGAATCCATCAGAGAGAGTTAACTGCACAGCCCAGAAGCTTTGTTGCGTCTATGTTCCCTCAGAGTTCTAGGACACTTTTGGCTTGGGAAAAATAGTAGGGTAAAGAGAAGGTGATGGGGGAGGGGCAAGAGAGGCTGTGAAGCTGTGACACTCATGAGGAGCAGAGGTGAGCAACCAGCTGGATGTCTGCATAGTGGACCATTAATCACATTACACTTTTTATTATATCATTATCAATTTTTAACTTTCTTCATGGTGTGTGTGTGTGTGTGTGTGTGTGTGTGTGTGTGTGTGTGTGTGAGAGAGAGAGAGAGAGAGAGAGAGAGAGAGAGAGAGAGAGAGATGCTCTCACCAACTTGATACCTACATGTTTTTTGCTCCAGAGGAGGCTTTTGCTAAGTCCTCGGAGACGGAGTCCCATCTACTAGTAAAACTTTCCGCCTGCTGTCCTGTGGTCTCCTTTATGCATACAGGTGGTGGTTTCATCTTTTTTCCATCCAAGAATTTCAAGGCACCTTAAAAACATTAATTAGGCCCTGGACCTCTTTGAAGTTGGTCCTATCCCCATGTACACATGATGAAATTCAGGAGGGGAGAAGCTAATTGAGTCAGTCCAGGACCACACAGATATTCCATGAGAGAGCCAGGAAGAGGATGGCTTCCCAGTCTGGGGCCCAACCAGGAAATTCTGAGAAGAGATGCCTGCTTGCCAGGCATTTTAAACTCACCTGGAATTTCCACCCCTCATTGCCTTTACAAGCGAGTTACGCTCTCCCTTCTTCCATCCAACACCTTCCACAAAGAAAACCTCAGCAACGCTGAGGTAATTACCACCACTCTCAGGGTGTGTTGCCCTGTAGCCTACAGAACCAACTGAAGCTTCTCTGGGAACAGAGGCACTCACAAGAACACCTGCCAGTCAGTTCTCCAAGAGAACTGCTTCCTTTTCCTCATCTCTCTCTCTCTCTCTCTCTCTCTCTCTCTCTCTCTCTCTCTCTCTCTCTCTCTCTCTCTTTCTCTCTCTGTGCATGTATACATTGTGAGTGCACACACACACCTATATATATTAAACAGATTACCCAGTTATCTTCCCATAACTAAATCCAGGTAGATTGAGTTAGGTATAAACTTTATTAAAAGTACTCAAAGCAAGGGTTGCTCCTTCCTCCCACAGAAATCAGGCAGAGATTAGTCACTCTGATTCTGACAAGACAAAGTGAGTAGGTGGCTGGACAGTGAAAGGAAGAGAGAGAAGGTTTGGGCCTGAGAGGCTTCAGTAGCAGAAGGGAAGACAGTTTCAGACAAACCATTGTCTTGGTGTTCTTGCTTCCAGACTTGTGTGTGTGTGTGTGTGTGTGTGTGTGTGTGTGTGTGTGTGTGTGTGTTCAAGCATGCTCACCCATATATATGTATGTTTGTGTATATATATATAATATACATGTGTGTTTATATATATGTATATAATATATATTTATATATATATATATATACACATATGAGGGAAATTAGGTGACACTTGTTTGAGTTTGGCTTATTTCACTTAGCACAATGATCTCTGGTTTCATCCAATTTTTTGTGAATGCTATAATTTCATTATTTTTTATGGCTGCTTTAAAAACTCTGTTTGGGGCTAGAGAGGTGGCTCAGCAGTTAAGAACACTTGCTGCTTTTGCAGAGCACTTGGGTTTGGTTCCCAGCATTCACAGGGTGGCTTACAACCATTGGTAACCTCAATTCCAGGGAATCTGACATCCTTTTCTTGCCTTCGTGGGCAACAAGTGCACACATATACATGCTGATAAACATTCAGATACATAAAATGAAAAAAATCTGAAAAACTGCATATATTTTATCCATTCACCTGCTGGTGGGTACCTAGACTGATTTCCTAAGTTGGCTTTTTTGAATAGTGATAAATATGGCTGTGCAAGGAATCTCTATTGCATGCTGTCTTTGATTCCTTTGCACAAATAATCAGCAGTGATGTTTCAGGATCATATGGTAGGAACATTGATTTCTAAGGAGGGCACCGATAGAATCTACAGAAGAGAGGAGATTCAGTGAGTATTTGCTGGAATTCTCTAATCAACCCATCAATACAGCCTCCTAAACTTTGAGAAGAAAGTAGTCAAGACACCATATATATGAGCACACTAAGAGCCTGGCATGTGATAGGCAAGAGCAGATGGAGGATATGGCAGATCAGTTAAAACCAAGCCTGTCTCAAATCATTCTGAGAGTTAGCAAAGGTTTGTGTAACTGAAGAACAGGAAGGAAAAATGGGAGAAAGCATACTAGATTAAGAACAACTAAACAAATGACTGGATTAGTTTGTTTGTTTGAATGGTGCAGAAGGAGAATATACCATAATTCAAGGAAACACTTTCCTTCCTAAAGAAAACCCTCCATGTGCAGGTACCAAGATCCCTGGCAAAGACCCAGCTAATATTATTTTTATTTATATATTGATTTTGATGAGAAGAATCAACAAAAGCTCTTAAACCCTGCCTGGCCTGGCAGTGGTGGGTCACTTAGCTCTCCATTGCTTGGCAATGAATGGCACTTCCTCCTGGGGGTCCAGCGCTCCCTCCCACAGCTGCTGCTGTTCCCACACTTCCAGTCCTCCTTTGTACAAGAAAGTAAGTGCTCACTGCTCAGCAACTATACATCCTTGCAAGGCTGCTTCAAGGAGGAACAGAATGCCATTTTGGCTGGAACTGGATGAAGTGCCTGCCAATTTCCTCTAAGTTTACCATCTCGTTCAAAATTCAGAATACCAGGACACAGATAATCCCAGGCTGTCCTGGCTGCCATCCCTTTCTGGGGTAATTAGTTGAAACGAACATTTTATTCTTACCTCATTCCAAATTTCCATGGAGTTACTCCTGCCTCCTCCAACATGAACCTGTTGTGGGGTCGCTCACTAGGGACCTAGTTTCTTGTTCCCTGAGGGAAGGTGTCTGGTTGCCTTGTGGGGGAGGGGGTGAGGAGGCATGGTAAATTAGAATGGTCTTTGTTTCCAGTTTGGACCTGACAAAGGCTTTTATCTGGATCACCCAATCTGGGTGCACTCATTCTTTTTAGGTTATGGGAAAATGTTTTATTTGTTTGTACACCTTGAAGGGCTAGTCAGGGGATTGTGGCTTGGGGTGGCCATGGAAAGGCAAATATGGACTACTTGGAGATCTGTAGGGGAAACCAGAGTTAATAAATAATAGAAGAAATATGACATGGTAACAGCAAAATTCATTGTTCTTTCATAGAATATATACTTGGAATGAGGTCATTTGGGTGACTGTGGAGCCCCTCAAAGTAATCAGGATCCAGGATCCTCTCAACACTTCTCTCTGCTATCCTCAGCAGTGCTATATGAATTTCTTCTTCCTGCTAGAACAAATCATCACTAACTCAGGGGCTGAAAACAACACACACTTGTTACCATTAAGGTCACAAAATAGGAGTTAAGCTTTGAATGTGAAACATTCTTCACAGGTTCATGTGTTTGAACAAGTGGTCCTCAGCTAGCGGCATGACTTTGGAGGGCTGGGGAGCCTCTGGAACTTAGGGTCTAGCTAGCAAAAGCAGGTAGGGTTAACAAGGGTAGGCTTTGGAAGGTACACCCAGTTCTGACTCCAGTCTAGCTCCTCTCCACTCCCTGCCTGCCACTGTGATATGAGGAATCCTGGCCCCATATTCAGCACCACAAACCTGCAGTGCATTCCCTGCAATGATGGATTGAAATCCTGAAACTGCGAGCCAAGATATATCTTTCTTCCCTTAAGATGTTTCTGTCAGCTGTAGTAGTGAGGGAAGTTAATAATTATAATAGACTTCATTGGGTTACCATGAAGGATTGGTAGACTCATCTTACAGAAAGCTTTTTGTAGCTTCTAGAAGTTTCCAAATGTTGCATGACTTATGGTCCCCTTTTCCATCTTCATGTTGATAGGTATTGGCTCTTCTCTCCTTCTGGGATTCCCTTCATCTCCCTGTTTCACCTTTTGTTTGTTTGCTTGTTTTTCTGAGCTGAGGATCAAACCCAGGGCCTTGCGCTTGCTAGGCAAGTGCTCTACCACTGAGCTAAATCCCCAACTTCCCTGTTTCACCTTTAAAGACTTACAACTACCTGGACTCATTCAGAGAATCCATGGGAACTTCCCTATTTTGTGGTTCGCTCCATTGGCAGCCTTAATTTTCCTTTGCTATATTGTCTAAGTTATTCACAGATTCCAGAGATTTGGATGTGGACATTTTTGAGGAGACAGTTGGGGGGGGGGGCGTTATCCTGCCTTCTATTCTGTAGGGGTGACTCATGGTCCTGCAGGATTGCAATAACTATTACAATTTCTGCTGCCATGCCAGATTGCCAAGCTACAGGAAAGAGGAAGCAGGGAAGAATGAAAGTGATGCTTGCCAGCTAAGTTAAAGCCAACACATGTCTGCCAAACTCTCCTCGGCCAGGACTGAGTCACCTGGGCACACCTAGCTGCAAGGGAGCTTGGGAAGTGTGGCCCTTTCTTCCTGGTAGTAAAGTGCTTGGCTCAAGTTAAGGTTCCATTCCTAGGAAAAAATGGAGAGCGGGCATTGGGAAGTCAGCAGCCTCCACTCTGTAGTATAAAGAGGAGTCTTGATGTCTTTGCACAATTTTACGACCTTTTGGAGTTGAGGTGTAGAAGTGAATGGCAATTTTCAAACGAGAAGGTAGATGTTTGGACAGAGGAAGGGTGTCTTTGTTTTCTGTTTTCTTTGGGGACATTTGAGTTCATTTGTGTATTACTGCATGTCTTAAGGGGCCAAACATATGTTACATGCATTTATCATTACATATGGGCCACATACAAGGGGCTTTTTGGATGGCCTACTGCCTTTTGAGCCCTATGGGAAACAGTTTCATTATTGAGCAAAGGCAATTACCATTTCTGTATATAAATTCAAAGACTGGATCCAGAGCCTATCATAGGGAAAGCATCATCTCTGACTTCCAGAGCTGTAGATGCAACTAGGCTTGTGCCCTACTCTCTCACTCAGACCTCACTTAGGCTATTTAGATGCTATGCTTCAATTTGGGTGTGGTGGGGTACTGTAATCCCAGTACTCAGTATGATTGTTTGGGTTACATAGCAGGACCCTGATTCAAAACCAAACCAAACCAACCGACCGACTAAAACAACAACAATTGGTTCACAAATAAGTCTTTAAACACCACCTTTTAAAGCTGGGCAGAGGGGTACTCACCTCTGGTCCCAGCTACTTGAAAGGTTGAGACAAGAAGTTTGCTTGGAACCCCACCCTCTACCCCATGCCCGAGGTCAAAGAAAGAAAGGAAAGAAAGGGTCTCCTTCAAGAGATTCTGTCTTCTTGTCTTGTTCGGTAAACATTATTTGGTATAGACCCAAGAAGAGGGGGAAAAAAGCAAGTTTGCAATCATTTTCTCAAAAAATAAAATAAAATAAAAAAAGAGTAGCTGGATGTGGTGGCATGCACCTGTAACCCTAGTATTGAGGAGTACCAACAGCTGGAGACTAGCCTGGGCTACACAGTACGTAGTGGGTCTCCACTGAGGGGCAGATGCACACACACACACACACACACACACACACACACACAGAGAGACAGAAACAGAGAGAGACAGAAACAGAGAGAGAGAGAGAGAGAGATCATATAGCAATTTGCCAATATGTGGCTTTTGTGGGTCTTTGATTTTAAGTGATTAAAAGCTAATCTCTAAGACTTGTTTTAAAAATTACCTCAACACTGTCTGTACATACCTCGTTTGGCAGTATCAATGGCTTTGCCAGAAGTCTCTCTGGGAAGATGTATACATTGCTGATTCAGTTCTCATTAGAACTGAACATTTGTAGCTACTTCTTCCTGTCCTTTCTGTCCAGTTGAGACTATAGAGCATAAAAGACCTGGGCCTCTGTGTTCTCTCTCTCTCTCTCCCTCCATATATAAATATATACACATATGTCTCCCACCCCTCTGTTCAATACTTCTGGCTGATGAACTTGCTTCTGAGGCCAGTGGTTTATTCCTCACCGAAGTGGCTGTACTTCTTGATGAGAATGTAGGGGGCAGGCAGTGAAAGGAGTCCACCACAGGAATGGTCTAACATAAACAATAATAATCATAATAGTAATCTGGCTTTCATAGCAGCTTTCATCGAGGAACTAAAAACACATTATGAGCATTAACTCATTAATCTTCACAACGCCCCTATGAGGGGGAATTAAGTATAAGTAATCATAATTATTACTGTCATTATCCTTCAAACAATTCCCAGATGAGCTGTGGCTGAACTGGCACACTGTGGGGATTTTTTTTTTAAAGAGAGACCCTACACTTTTGGCAGTTCACATATTTTCATTTTTCCCTTTTCTTGGATTTCTGAATAAATATGAATATTTTGGGGTGCATGGGGTCCCTGCAAGGAATGGGTGGGGTTCAGCAGGGTGGTCTATTTTGCTTTAAAAATTATATTTTGCTATTTAAAAATTGCGTGGCTGCAGTGGATATAGAGCAGACTCCTGCAAATGTTTACAGATGTCATTTTTAAGCTATGCAAAATGTTCATGGTTTCAACCTTAGCTTTTCAGGTAAGGGCTTGAGAAGTTTCATTCTACAAGTAGCATCCTGCTTACTCTGATACCATTTAAATTAGAGCTGTGTCCGCCATCAGTAGCATCCTCTGCATGTGGCTACAAGTCTTTGAGATGCTCCGCTGTCATTGATGCAAGACTACTTCTGTACCCGGGCCAATGGCTGGATGCCCTCTTCTTGGGAAAACAGGTCACCACAGAGTTCCAGAGTAATGACAAGCTAAACAAGGGCCTTTGGGGGGAAAAGGCACCCACTAGAGTATTTAACAAATGAATTGATTGGTCATAGCTGAATGGAACAATGCCTAGTAATAACTTAGTATGTTCCATATACTTTAAAAGTATGCATCATTTTATTACATTTCCTGGTCTACAGCAAAAGAAAGTCACCTGTAAACCCGGTGCTAGGAGTTGGCACATTGGAGTATGTCAACTTAGATACCCGAAGTGCTGATGTTCAATTTTATGCTATGAAATCCAGGCTCCATATGAATTTTTAGGCTTTGTTAATGGGTGAGGAGACACATGCACACACTTGGAAACGTGATGATGAAGGAAGACTGTGAAGGAAACAAAGAAGGAGTCAATCTATCATGCTGAATCTGTGTTCTGAGAGACCACAGGGTCAGAGGGGGAGGGGCCAGTGCAGTACTCACTGTCCAGGAGATGACCCACAACTATTTGCTTAGGAAATAATGAAAGAATTCAGACAATTAGTGAATGTGGGAAGAAAGGCTTCAAAAGCCCACAGTAATAGCTCTCATGAATTCATGGCAGGTTCCCTCTTTGTTGTTTTGTGAGACAGGGCTTTCTAACGCAGCTCAGGCTGTCTTGAAATGTGCAATTCTTCTCCCTCAGTCTCCTGACTATTGACCTCACAGGCATGTGCCACCATGCTTGGAATCTAGGAATAGACTGTGTCTTAATATTCCTTTTCTCTTTGAAATTTCCTTGGTGTGTTTGCACCCGGCACACCACGCCTGTGGGTGTTAGATGATAGTTTACGGGAGTGAGTTCTCTCTTTCTACCATACGGGTCCTGGTCATCAAACCTTCGGGGCAAGCACCTTTATGCTCTGATCATCTCACTGGCCCCTGTGACTATTAATTCTCCTGTTGGTTTTGCCAAGCTACTGTGATGATTCGTCCCAGCTGAATGTGAAGAGTCAAAATTCAGAGACATGAAATGAAATCACACATCTGTTAAATTACAGAGCTGGAATTCAAACTCAGGCTGGCTTTGCTTGCAAAGCCCATGTGACATTCTGCTTCCTTAAAATTCCACAAAACCATCCAGAGCTTTACAGGAGGATGAAGACATTTGAAGGCTGAGACACAAGAAAAGCTACAAGACTAAGTCATTTGGATAATCACAAGGAGGGAATCTAGTCTGATAAACAGAAGCCCTGGGGAGTGGCTAAAGAGGGAGGCAGAGAGGACTTGGAATTTGACTGAATGGTAGAGCCCTAGCCTAGCATACACAAAGCCCTGGGTTCAATTCCCAGCACAGAAAAAGAAAGTCAATGGTAGAGAATGTCTAATTTTCCAAGCAAATGGCTGTCCAAGGGCTTAACAACTCCTGGAATCACAGATAGAAGTGCTAGAAGACATTTGTATCTATTAACAAGCTTATCAAGAAGGAGAAATTGAGTCAGAGGATTAAGGAGTGTGTGTGTGTGTGTGTGTGTGTGTGTGTGTGTGTGTGTGTGTGTGTGTGTAGCACAGGCAGGGTCTAGATGACATAGTCCTTCAGCAAGCATGAACTGTCTTTGGAAACCACCAAATCTTTTGAAATTGGGTTAAAGGAGAGGGATAGGTTAATCAGAAACATTTAGAGGTGAGATGCCAGGGTTGAATTGAGGAACAGTCAACCTTCAAACTTTGTTGGAAGTGAGAAAGCGTGCATACATCTCATGTCCAAAGAGATTTTCCCCAGTCTTTGCTTTTTACATTTGCAATTCTGCCTCAGCATTTCCAGAGAGGATTAAGTAAGAGAAGAAGAACGGTGATGATTGTGGGAAGCACCATTCCATAATCTAGGGACCTGGATAGAATGTAAAAGGAAAAAGGAGAAAGTCTTGTAGCATAGCCAGCCCACCCCGCTTCCTGGCTGCCATAACATGAACTGCTTTGGGCATCACAGACTTCTGCCATGATGGACCAAAACCTCTCAAACTATGGGCACCATGAATTGTCCTCCATGAAGTTGTTCTGCTCAGGTATTTTTCACAAATATAGAAAGCTTCATCAACCCAACACTCAGTCTGTTTCATCTCATGATTGTGCCAGCAGATATTGCAGGTTGGGATGCAGAGGTGACTGAGGAAGTGAAGAGCAGGGAGAGCAGCTGAGACTGGGGATTGGCTTAGAAGCTTTGGTTGAGGAAAGGGAGCTGGTAGCTTTAGGAACCACTACCAATAGTTCTAAAATAGTCCACAGGCACGGTTTTGGCTGAGCAAGTGACGAGGGCAGTCAGTAGGCTATGGTTGACTGACAGAATAGGAAGAAAATGGAGTAAGTGTAGTTCAGGGGAATAGAGAACATGTGATGAAAATTAGATGACCGGAAGTGTGGGAAGGAGCTTTTCATTCCCAACAGGAGTCTCAGAGAGCAATACTTTGAAAGCTGTGGTTCATATGATAAAGATCCACACCGTAACAACATGCTTGCGTACTTGACATGAGAAGGTTGAAACCACTGAGATTGAAATGATGAACACCCAGATTCTCAGTAGCATGTCTTTCATCTGTGATAGTAAAGCAGAATGGCAAGAGAGATGGTGTGTTGTGCTGTGATGGTGGACAAGAAAATGATAGATAGTGTTGTTTGATTTCTGGAATGGAGTAAACCTGGATGTGTTTATTAAAGTTCAGTAATAGTCAGATTTAACACATGTGCCCCCTGACACACACACACACACACACACACACACACACACACACACACACACACACACATACACACACAGAGAGAGAGAGAGAGAGAGAGAGAGAGAGAGAGAGAGAGAGAGAGAGAGAGAGAGAGAGAGCTTGGCAAGTTTAATTTAGGATAGAATTTACTGAATGGGATTAATACAGATAAAATTATATTCAATATCTTAAATGTTTCAATTCTAAGGAGACTATGGGGCTATGCAGAGAAAGATATGTCTAAGGAAAGGAAAAAAAGGGTGGTGGTGGGAATTCTCTCCACACAGTGACAATTTTCTCTTTGAAGATATTGACAAGATCTTGGGTAAAGATGGAGAAGAAGGAAGACGGATAAGAAAGACTCTAAAGGTCTGAAGCAGAGAGAGTCACGCTGGGTTGTGGGCGTAGGATTCAGTCAGACGGGCTATTTAGCCAGGAGAACGGTGGTATTAAAGAGAGAAATTCACCGAGGTTTAGTAATTACAGCACACACAGGAGAAGATAAATATCTTCTCTGTATATTACATCATTGTTAAATCTCAATAATTTTAAATATAATTAACCTTTAATGATGCTTTAGATTTAATAATACGGCTATTGCATGGGAATTGTCTACAAGTCATTATAAATCTATTTGTTTAGGTTTACCAACTAGGTATTAAGAGAGTGTGTGAAGTTGGGTGTTGGGTTTCATCAGAGTTCAGTGTGCTTATTAAATGTCTCACTCAGTGTAATTGATTGTAAAACCTACCTCAAATCACACTAAATAAAGAATGTTTTATAGCAAATTAATTAAAATGAAATTTTTCTTTCAATTATTATTTCCTAATTTTTTCTCTGTCTTCTCTTTAAGAGTCTACCCTGGGGGACATCAGGAATTGTGAAAACTGAACCTGTTTCAATCATCCTGTTTTCACTCTAGAGTTTCACTCGAAGATACTGGTTCATAATTTATGAAAGAAGCAAATATCTCTCATCTTCAGAATAAAGCTCATTTTTCTTCTATTTATCTTTTTATTTGTAAAGTATTTTATTTATTCTTTGTGAATTTCACACATGTACGTATTCGTAGCAATGCATTTTGCTCATATCTCCTCCCATTCCCCTGCCCCACCCCCACCTTGTCCTTGTCCCTCTAGAGCAGTGGTTCTCAGCCTTCCTGATGCTGTGACCCTTTAACCCAGCTCTTCATATTGTGGTGACCCCCAACCACAAAATTATTTCTGTTGCCACTTCATAACTGTAATGTTGCAGCTATTGTGATTGTAATGTAGTTATTTGATAAGCAGAATATCTGATATACAACCCTGTGATAGGATTGCTTGACCCTTAAAGGGGTCATGACCCACAGGTTGAGAACCACTGTCATGATAGTTTCCTCCTTCCCCCTCCCCCCCGCCCCCGCCAACTTCATAAGCTTATATATTTTTTAATATCACACTTTGTCTGTTTAGTGCTACCCATAAGTACATGGGTGCAGGACTATCCCCTGGAGCATGAGAAGCCCACCAGTGGTCGCAAACCCAAAGAAAAAAAATGACTGTCCCTTCTCCAGACGACTTCAACTGCAGAAGTGTCTCCCTTAGGGATATCTTTTCTGTGTTTTTAAGAGAAAGGGAAAAGGGATTCCCTGAAACACCAAATAATTTCTCTTCTTAAATGTGTTTTTGCCTTAAATATCTGAAAGCTCCCTAACATATTTAGGTGTAAATACGAATAGACAAACGCCTGTTCTCTGTTACCCATGATCGTGCTAATATAAAACAAATCACCTTTGCTCTCTAACTAATGGATCAAAACATTTCTGCATTCACTGCACAGATAATACATTGCAGCAGAGAGATTTTAGGGATGAAAAGTGATGGAAATTTGCATTAAACTATATATTTAGGGGATAGAGAGCTCATTTCTCTTTAGAAAACTTTGGTATATTGTGAAAAGCTTTTCATAATATGCCAAAGTATTAAACTTAGTGACTGAAAAGCTAAATTTAACTAAAGCACAAGCCAAATCTGAATGAAAACTCAACTAATCTCCTATCCATCATTTGGACAAAATTATGTTCTTGCAACAATATCATGTAGGGGACTTAGCTCTGAGAAGCTTTCCTGCCTCCTGCCCCCCATCAATAACCTATTTTAAATTTTATTTTATTTTTTTATCTTTATAAAGGCCAAAGAATTCGTACTTGCCTGGATTTCAGCAATGGCACACAGAATAGACTTCCCAGAAACTGTTGTAAATGTGTGCTGTTCCCTTGGCTTCTTGAGTCCTCATCTAGTGAACTGCTAAAATGCTGTTACCTTATTTTTGAAATGATGGGCCATGTAGCCAGCACGAGATCACTGCATGGTGGTCCTTACTGAGTTTTTATGTACTAGAGAAGCTTGGGGCCACTTAATCTCTAGAACTTAAGTCTGAATACTAACTACCTTGTAAGCATAGTGTTGGTTCATTTCTTCTTATGTCCCCTAGATTACAGTCAATCCTTGGTGGATGGTGGTGGATGCTTCATTAATGCATGATGTACAAATGGGCTGATAATATGTGCTATGATTTACTTTGTAATTGTGTTAGTGAACATTCAATCGGGTCTAGAATCACCTAGGAGACACACCTCTGTATCTGTCTGTGAGGGTGTTCCCAAAGACATTAAACTGAATGTGGAGAATCATCCATTCTCACTACATCTTTGACTTCCCACTTTCAAATTTGGAAATATTGCATTCAAGGGATATGAGAAGCTGGTTGAGTGTGTGTGTGTGTGTGTGTGTGTGTGTGTGTGTGTGTGTGTAGAAATAATCAGCCTTTACTAAGAAGATTTTTTTTAATATAACATCTTGCTATATATAGTTATACAGCCTAGACTTGCCTCAAACTCAGGGTCCTCCTGCATTAGTGTCCTGAGTGCTGAGGTTATAAGTAAGTACCAACCTGTCCCATTAGTAAGTAGCTTTAAAATGAAGTTATTCCTTAGAGAGTATAGAGAATTTGAAAATAGGAAATTATTCCTTAATAGAAAAAAGAACATGATGTGGATTTGCCAAATATTAATTCACTTGATATTCACATGCTATTGCATTTTAATATTAACATCAAATAAGATTTACTTAAAGGTTATTGCAATAGTGTGATTTGGTGCACTTATTAATTTGTTATGATTATTAAATATATACTTTATTATGTATGTGTGTGTATCATAACTTGCTCCAGAAAGAGCTGCAATGCTTCACTATCATTGAGTCATTTGCTTTAGGGCACCTTAGTACACAGTATGTATAGTCACTGAGTATGAGTAACAAGTTTATATGGTAGTTCTTATTGTGACTTAAGATGTCAAATGGGGGTGGTGTCCCACTGGTAAAGTGCTTTCTGAACAAGCATGAGGATCTGAGTCTGAATCCCAAGCATCTGGATAACATTTGGGTGCGATATACTGTGTCTGCAAGATGTAGTCCTTGAACTCACTAGCTAAGCTAGCCAATTGGGCCAAATCCATAAGCTCCAGATTCAGTGAGAGATCTTGTCTCAAAACACAAGGTGGAGAGTGATGGAGAAAGACACAGTCGACATCTAGCCCTTCCAGAATATTCGTGACACACAGGGACACACATGCACACACACACACACAACACACACACACACACACACACACACACACACACACACTGCTAAAATGTACATGTACTTGGTTGGAGTTCTTTATTGTTAACTCTTCATGGGGTAGATTTGGAAGCTTAAAGCATGCTACTTTGTCTGTCCACCAGGCAGTCTTTCTTTCCTGTTGAATCGTCCAAGGTTTTATGTGAAAGCTGATTGACTTCCTTATTTATCCAGGCATACCTATTAGCTTTCACACCTGTGAAACTTACATTGTGATCTTCAAAGTTACCTACAAGTTTCTATATAAGGGTAAGCTCATGCAAAGTGAACAAATACGTTGTTTGAGGCACCATGAATAGAGAATAATAAGAAAAACAGTCATTTATATTCAGTATTTTGCTGTGTGACTTGAAGAAAATGAAAAATCTTTACTAGTCCTCAGTAAAGTTGCATTTTCAGAAACCACAGTGGTTGTTCTGTGCTTTCTGTCATGACTATGTCTAGCTTCCAATACTTGTGTTAACTTGGTCAAATTTGGGTGCTCTCAGCACAGATCTGCCATGTGCAAACCTGTTTTGAAAGTCCTATTGATGTTATCTCCTGCTGCGAACTACTTCCCACAGCCTCCTTTGACTTCTTCCCGGGTGTGAAGTGTCCAAGACCAGCAGGAACTGTGAAAGGTAAATGAAAACAAATACTTATCATCCTGGTCTCCCGGGAAGAAAGCCCAAGGAAGCAGAAGCAACGATTGTCACAGCAGAGTACACGCAACAGATGAAGCCACAGACGCCGTTGGAAAGCCCTGGGTTTAGAACTGAGCACCTTCTCCATATGACCATGAGAGACACCAGTGGCTACCCTCTCTGGGCTTCCCGTTATAACTCAGATGTTTCTCTGTCTCTCTCTGTCTCTGTCTGTCTGTCTGCCTGCCTGCTTGCCTGTCTGTCTGTCTATCTCTCTTTCTGTGTGTGTGTGTGTGTGTGTGTGTGTGTGTGTGTGTATGTGTGTGTTCAAGCGTGTGGATATGGAGGCCAGAGGTTGATCTCCTGTGTCTTCCTCAATTGCTCTCTACCTTTTTTTTGATACTGAACCTGGAACTTGCTGATTGGGCTAATCTGGCTGGACAGTGAGTCCTAGGGGTCCATCTGACTTTACCTGCCCAGGATTACAGTAGCACTCTACCATGACTGGATTTTTTTTTTAACACGAGTGCTGTGGATTGAACTGCTTTTCATTCTTGTGGGTTAAATACTCTGTTCACTGAGCCATCTCTACAGCCTACCCCCAGACACTGTAATTCCCTTACATAAAGTTAAAAATCAAATCTTATTTTATTTTTGTACTGGACTCTCAAATGACAATTCTCCTGTACAGTACAGAGATGTCTCTCAGTCCCTTGCCTGGCCCCATCTCTGAGTTAGGCTTCTAGTGACATTACTATATTTTTCCCCCACCTTCCTCATGATGCCTCACTTCCTAGTCTTCTGTTCCTCTTCTTGGAAAGAGAATTGGTATTAGTTTAGGCAATTTCCCAGCTTCCTTCAACTATTCCCTACTTTGTTGAGAGTGAAGGAGAATTGCTTCCTTGTGAGTAAATCCTTGCACTGGCATTGTGTTCTCAATCAGTTCTAGAGTGGGTTGCTAAATATTGGGGTGGGTGGACGTGGGGGTGTCTAACCACTCATTTGCTCCTCTATGGGCTCTGAGGAACCTCCATCGCACCAGGTTTGAGCAGCCTAGCATGCAGGCCTGGAATGCCCAGATGCTCTTGCTCTTTCTCTATTTAAACCCTTCAGAAGCTCTTGGCCCCCCTCTTCCCTGCCCTTCAAGCTGGCGATGGTGATATTTGAAAGTCAGTGGCTGTTCTCTTAATGCTTTCTCTGTGCTCTTAAGATCTGAACACACTGTCCTATTCAGTTTAGTGGTTTTATTTTGTTTTGAGATAGGAGTTCACTCTGTAGACAAGGCTGACCTTGAATTCATGTCAATCCTCCTGCCTCAGTTCACGGTACTGGGGTTATGCACATGATTCACTACACCTGGGTATACACCAGGTTCATTACTGCATGCCCACATATATCTAGTTTGTTACTAGTGATTGGCAAAGTATTTAGTACTTAATTTATCACAGCTGAATAATGGTTACTTAATGTAATCCAGCCATAAAAATTTATCCACACGTTGGGCTAAAAATGTCCCTTTCTACTCAGGAGCATACAAAACGGAAATGATCTATTCTCTGGTGAATAATTGGACAGCCATTTCAAAGTATGGCCAGAGCTCTCTGGAGTCAGGCCTGGCCAACCCCACTTCCTTTTTAACGATACTAGGTCAAGACTTAAAGTCATTTTGCCTTTGGGTCACTCTAAGCAAGTGAATGATCTTAGATCCTTTAAGACCCAGATGCAAGAACGTTTGATGTATTGCTGGATGGGAATGAATTCCTTGGGTCCTATTAACTCATCAGCCTTCTAAGATACTAGTTTTGTTGTGTTAAATGACTCCCATATGTCCAAAGCAAAGACATGTCATGTGTGTCATGGCTACATCATAGTCCCTCCTCTCATTGGTCTGGGTCTTATCACTAGAGATGACAGCAGACATCAACTCTCAAGTCAGTGAGTAATTGGGAAGTATTCTCACTCGCTCTCCTTTCAGCTTTGGAACCATGGAGGTTTAGATAACCTATGGTAATTAGAGATGCTACGCTCTCAGGTAATTTGCTTCACAGGTGAACTTTCACTTATGAAGGGGCTCTTTATATAGAAGACACAAAAGAATGAGGTCCTCAAATGACCTTTCCCTCCTATAGAAGTGGTGGTGGCTGTGATTTTTAGATTCATCCTCTTCTTGAAACCCAATGACACGCGGCTTCATAATGCTGGGCAGAATTATATAAATTCTGTCTGTGGGTGCAGAATAAAACGTTTCTATAGGACAAGATAGCATCCTAGCTCTGTTCTGTCATGGTAGAGCCTCTTGGTTTGGTCTAAAGCTTTTTTTCAGACATAGATTAACTTTGATACTATAAGAATATAAGTCTATATTTAAATTAAAAATATTACATATTAGTATAATAGATACTCTAAGGAAACCTTAGATGGTTGTGTGTGTGTGTGTGTGTGTGTGTGTGTGTGTTCCTATGTGCCTGGGTGTACATGTATGCATGTGTATACAGAGGTCAGAGATCAACTTTGGGTGTTATTTCACAGGTACCAAGCACCTTGTTTGTTGAGAAAAGGTTTCTCACTGGCTTGGGATTGGCAGATAGGCTAGGCTGGATGGCCAGGGAACCTCAGAGAGCCATCAATGTCCATCTTCCCAGTGCTTGGATGACAGGCATGTGCCACCAAGCCTGGATTTTTTAAATGCGAGTTCTGAGGGACAAACTTAGATCTTCATGCTCGCCTAGCAAATGCTACTTGACTGAATTATCTCTTCAGCCCTTACTTGCTCATTGTTATACTTTTATTACAGGGTATTGCCTATGTAGTTCAGACTGGCCTCAAATTTGAGATGTTCTTGCCTCAGCCTCCCTAGTTCAGGGGTTACAAGCATGGACTGTCACACCTAGCTGGTGGTTTAGAGCAACCCATGAGTAAATGTTGATGACCTGACGATGATGAGTGTGAACTGATGATTTACCCGTGAGCTGGTTTGCCATGGAACAGTTAACAGCATCATAGCAAAGAAAAGGTAACATTGCTTAAAAGAGAAATAGTGAGGGATACATTGGAATTGCAAGAGAAGTCAAAGACTTGTCAAGTGTTGACACCTGTGAACCACTCCTAGGGAACAAGAAAGGAAACCTGAATGGGCAAATAGTTGCTGTGTTTGCTAAAAGGAGGTAATAGATTCATTTTCATTCTCTCTGAAGGAGATGGTCTACAAACAAGATCAAGAATATGCTTGTCCCTGGACTGTCCAATCTCTAGAAGCAGACAGAAGGGACAGAACAGGCTTTAGGACATAGAAACAAACACACAAAAAGAGCAAAATCAAGACCAATCCTGAACTTCTGCTAAATAGCTTGCAGCAAAAATTTTCTTGTGGGTTTTAGAAAATTCTTCTTATAGAGAAGCTGTCAAACTGCCCTCAATTTCCTGTGAGTGTTTGTTGAATTGCTGTAGGTAAGTGTGCAGAAATGTTTACTGAAATGTTCAAGGCAGCGGAAGTTGGAATCTTGCATAATTCAATTAAAATGTGTATTTTAGTGATAACTGAATCAGAAACAAATACAAAGAAAATACGAGAAAGGATGTCGGAGAGTAAGGACTGCGTGTTTCTCATGGGTGGATTTATTGGTTAAAAAGTAGGACACTGGGGCTCGGGAGATGTCAGTGAAAGTGGCTGCTATACAAGCAGGGGGACCTGAGTTCAATCCCCCAGTATGAACACAAAAATCCAGGTGCAGCCGTGTATGACCATAACCCTATTGCTGAGGTGGGTGTCTGCAGGGAGACAGGTAGGTCTCTAGCATTCATTGGCCAGCGGGCCGAAAGGAACTGATGGGTTCCAAGTTCAGTGAGAGATCTTGCCTAAAGAATAATGTGGTGGGAAGCAATGAAGGAAAACACCTGATATTGATGTTGACTTCGGGCCAATGTCTCTCTCTCTCCCCTCTGCCTCCCTCTGCTCCCCACCTCTGATGTTGACTGGACACTTTGTTTCTAAGAGCCTCTTCTGGGTTGCTATTTGCTTCAAGCCTTACATTGTTCTGAAGGACCTTTCCTCTTTTGAAGCACAAACCCGACATCCCCTCTTCACAGGCTCCAAGGAAACAGTTTTTTCAGAAAGGCTTTTGTTCTCATGGTGACCGAAGATAAGTTTGGAAGGTTCACTCCAAGTAACCCCCAGATGTATTTTCTGGGGAACAGGAATTTCCCTTTCTAGTTCATAGCCTTCTTGGTCTCCTCTGATTTCCATGTTGTGTTACTCTTCTTATTGCCGTGAGGAAGTATCTAACACAGAGAACTTAAAGTATGGAAGATTTATTTAGGCTCACAGTTTCAGAGGCTGTGATCCGTTGTCTCTTGGTATCTCATCCATTTCAGTAGAGTGTCTTGTAGGGAGAATGCGCACTGGAAAAGTGATGGCTACTACCTTGCTTACTAGGAAGCAGAGAAACGAGGATCAGCAGTCAGCTAACCCTTCAAAGGCTTGCTACTGTTGCTTTACTTCTGCCTAAACTTTAGGACCTAAAGGATTGTCCAAATGTTTCACAGCCTTCCCAAATGGCCTCACTAGCTGGGAAACTAAGTGTCTGAATTGACAAGGCATTTCACGTTGAAACCGCAGCACCACCATAGGGTTCCTTCACCATGGCTTTAATGGAAAAGCTTATTATGCTTATTTGTGCCGACAAAGGTGCCATTCCAGAAGGAAACACTGGGCTCTGGTGCATTGGGTTTGAAGATTAGAATTTCCAGCTAGATTGCTTATCTTGGAAAGTAATGACTTAGTCATTTGAAAAATACTCTTGGGTTTTAGTTGTTAACTAAAATCTCAAGAAAATATTAGCCCAATAGAATACTGTGAGATTCAGAGGTTCCTGTGATGAGCAACTTCCATGGTCAAGTACAATCAAGGTGCCCCCCCCCACTTCTTATCCATCTTTAGATTGGAGTTATAATGTCATGGGACTCATGAGGTACTGTATTTGAAAAGTTCTTTGAAGATAAGAAAATTCTTTTAATTAAAATGAAGATAATATCATCTTCATTTATGCTTCTTTGATCTTTGTGGACCAGTGCATGCTGGGACTTGTAGTTTCAGACTGTTGTTTCTCTGCTTTTCCTAAGAGGAGTCCTTCAGCTTCTGGCAGATGAGAGGGAGGAATGACAACCTGCTTCCTCGTGTTACAGCTTAGCATTTTACCATTTTCTTTTAGGTTCTAAGAAGATGTTTTTATTTTTTATTCCTTGCTTATCTTGTTTTTATGCTGTTAAGTAGGTGGGTGGTAAAGGAACTTGAAAATTATGACTGCCATCAAAGACATCATTTAGAATGTCACAGGTGTTAATTATTCCCCGAGCTCAACCATCCATTCTCTCCCATGTCTGAGTATGGCTTCTCAGAAACAAGCTTATTTTGATATATACTCTGATTACAAAGGAACATTGAAGACGCTGATTATTAAAGTCTAGGATGATAAAAAAGAGGAATTTTTTATTGAAAAGGAAGCATTGAAATGAAAAAAGAAGTCTCAGGTTTCCAGTGTCTGAAGGTAAAATGAAAGAACAGCATATAAGGTAGAGAAGAATGCCCACTGAACAGATGAGATTTGGGGGAGAGACACAGTCTTCCTGAACCCTCTTTAGGGTGGCATTCAGGTTCCTTATAGCTTAAGTATTTGGCTTGTTTCTTTTTTCAAAAACTAAATAAATAAATAGACCATTTGAGAATAAAAACAAACTATTTATTTCTTAATATTTTGCTATTTTATACATAAGACAAAGTAAAATTGGGGATTCCAATGTGTGGAGATGGGGTCATCAAGGGAGGAGAGAATGTCCACCCTGGGTGATCATAGAGCCATACAGAAGATATCTAGACTTTCCCCTTATATTCCAGGGCTGTTTAATGCTTGAGTGCTGTGTTTTATTTTTTTCCATGCTTCCATTTGCCAAAAGTCATCTACCATAAAGACAGGACCAATGTGGGATTCTATGTGAACTGAACCTTCCTATGGAGGTCACGTGCTTTTGCCTCCTCGTTCTAAAGGGCAGAAAACACTGGCACTGTTAGATCTCTGTGGCGTCCAGTCCCACTTGCAGCTGTTGAGGACAAGCATTTGGGCTATGATTGGTGCAGAGGAAGAACTGGATCATTTTGTTTTATTAAGACAATCTCTTTTAGCCCAGGCTGTAGACAAGGATGACCTTGAACTCCTAATCCTCTTGCCCCAACACCCCCAGTGCTAGGATTCCAGGCATGTGTCATCACATCTGACTTGGAGGCAGAGGATTCTTTTTTTTTTTTTTTAATGTTTTTAAATTTTAGCTCATTTAAATGTAAATATTTAAAACCTGCATGTGTCTGCTCGGTCCTGTAATTCCATATTTAGATGGTGCTGTAGCTAGGAGAAGCTCAGGCTGGGGGTGGGAGACTTGCATTTTTCATTGATTGACTTCATGAGCTAGTGAGCTCAAAGACCTTGAAGGAAAGAAAAAAAATACTCAAAAAAGAGAAGGAAAGAAAAAGATAGAGAAGAGTGTGGCAAGAAAGGAGGAAGGGATGAAGCTGGCCAGGTGGGAGGGAGGAAATCATTCTTTCCACCGAGAGCTCCAGTCTTAGAGTTCCAAGGCCAGGGTACCTAGTCCTGATGTTCTGATTAGGTTCCATGTTTGGACAGCTTCAAAATTTCATTGCACAGTTGTACCGATTGGCGTTATTTATAAAAAACAGTGATTCATTTAAAGTTCAACCAAACCCAGCCTGGTGTGAATGTATCCAGAACATCCTGTCAACTGTGGTAGGTAGCATGGACCTTTAAACTCAACAATCAGGAGGCTGAGGCTGAGGCATGCCTGAGCTATGTAAGTGTGTTCCAGGCTGGTCTGGAACTTTGTCTCAGACATCAAAACCAAAAAATCCCCCAAACTAGACAATCAAAGAAAATTCAAGTATATGAGGATTTTGACAAAACAAAACAAACAAGAAAACCAAAAACATTTAAGACCAGGTATGGTAGAGCATTCTTAAAATTCTGGCACCCAGTAGGCAGAGACAAGAGGGTCATGGAAGACTGAAGACCATTCTGGTCTACACAACAGGTTCTGGACCAGCCAGGCCGTTAGTGTGCCCCTTAAAAAGAAAAAGAGAAAGAAAGAGTGAATGGAAGAAAGGAAGGAAGGAAGGAAGGAAGGAAGGAAGAAAGAAAGAAAGAAAGAAAGAAAGAAAGAAAGAAAGAAAGAAAGAAAGAAAGAAAGAAAGAAAGAAAAGAATTCGTTTTTAAAATTGTTTCATATCATGGCACAGACCTGGATCTGAAGTGGATCTGAGATGCATGACCTGTGACCTACTCATGGCTCTCATTCTATATAAACTTGGTTTGTAATTTGGACTGGCTATCTTATAGCTGGAAAAAAACATCTTTCACCCTCCTCAATGCTTTTGTCTGGAAGGAAGGGAAAAGCCAGAGAGATCAAGTGACCTGCCTCAGGTGTCCAGCTCTTTGATGGTGGCGCCAGACGCTGCCCCCACTCCCCGTAGCTAGCATTTGCCCAACTTCTTTGGAGAATCTTTGAATCCTGGTTTTGCTGGCCCACATCGAGGGTTTTGTAATAATTACCCTATGGAGCCTCCCTAGAAATCTTCTAATCAGCCCTGGTCCCACATAGTTGACGCTCTTGTCTGTCCCTCAGTCCTGTGTTTCTGGCTCATCTGAACTCTGATAAGCCCAGGACCAGAAAGAAGAGTAGAGATTTCTTGATAGGGGGCAATAATGTTTTTCTAAATCTTAGAATTTGGCAGTAGCTCTTTTCAGTCCCGAGAAACAACAAAAACAAACTTCCCAGGGAGCTGAGGTGGTGCCTTGTATTAACTTTGTCCCCGAGACTCCTAAAGGACAGGAATACACTTTTTAGGAGGAAAAAAAAATATCCTCTACTATTGACTTAAGTGGAGACCGATTGTAATGTTTTCCAGGAAAAGAGCATTGCAGTTTAGGGGATGTGGGAGATTTATCTTGACAAATTCTGGGAAATAGAATGCACTAGGAAAAAACATAAAATTAGAGCAATTTAAGGAGATTAAAAATAAAACAGGGATTACACAATTTAAGGATTTTAAACTGCTTTAACAACATTCCCTAATTAGTCTGCAAATTTCTCTATAAGACGGTTTCCAACCCAGTTGTGTGATGAAATTCGAATTACTTGAGATTTGGGATTCATTAACATGCGGAGAATCGGGGGTTGGGGGGCAATCAGACTCTGCTGTGTTTGATTGGGTAGGTGCGTGCAGGGGTTGGGGGTTTGGAGTTCGTACAAATGGTGGATGTTATATTATGGGATACCCTTCGGATGTCCAATTTTGTTTAGTAGGGTTAAATTAGAAGGACTAAACAGAGGCAAACAGAGCTTGAATTGGGGCTATCTACAGCCTAGGAAACTCAGATATGCATTCTCCTAAAATTCCCAAGTTGTTTTTGTGTTTTATCTCTGCTGCCACTAAATTCCTCAAGGGCCCAGACCTTTCTTTCCCTTAGTCCCTTTAGCACAACCCCCAGGATTACGTAATGAGCGTGGCTGGCCAATTGATCTGTATAGAAACTGGAATTACATGACTATCACATGTGACTTACCAAGGAGACATGAATTTGGAGATGAGGACAGAAGTCTCAAGGAATTAAAGAGAGAGAGACTAAAAGACTGAGGATTGTTGTCTAGAGACAAGATTATTTAGAATTCAAAAGAAAGGGTCTGTAAATTTAGACTAATAATAAAGCAATCATAAACCCAGAGACTGAAATTATGGCAGGGGACATTTTTAGCAGGTTTGGTAACATCTGACCTGGAGAATGATGAATAAAGGGTCAGCTGGTCCTGACGCAGGGTGCAGTGGGCAGAAGCGCTGAGTTCAAAGCGCCGTACCTTGGGCAGCCTCCATCCAAAGCAGCATGTTACTGTCCTCATGGTCTGTGTGGCAGCTTGTGTGCCCACCCTCCGCAGTCCCCATGGTCTGCCTGTGACGAAACTCACTTCAGAACTCTGGTCTTTGCTGTTCACGTGTTCTCTCTCTCTCTCTCTCTCTCTCTCTCTCTCTCTCTCTCTCTCTCTCTCTTTCTCTCTCTCTCTCTCTCTCTCTCTCTCTCTCTCTTTTTTTTTTTTTTTTTGAGACAGGGTCTGTGTAACACCTCTGACCTCTGGCTGTCTTGGAACTCTCTTTGTAGACCAGGCTGGCCTCGAACTCACTGAGATCTGCCTGCCTCTGCCTCCCAAGTACTAGGATTAAAGGTGTGCACCACCATGCCCGGCTACTTTCTCTTATTTTACACCCTTTTCTAGGATTAAAAGTACACCCTCCTTCCTTTTCTCTCCTCTTGAATTTCCTGTGTATCAATCTACTTAAATTCTCAGCCAGGTGTGGTGGCACTTATCTGTAACCCCAGCACTCAGGAGGCAGAGGCAGGCAGATCTCTATGAGTTCGAAGCCTGCTAGGACTATATTGCAAGACCTGGTCTCAGGAACAAACAAACGAATAACCAATCTGTCTGCATTAAGATACTGTCTGCATCTTATGGCAAGACAGCCAGCCACTCCTGTATTGGAGAGCAAGTTGGTGCCATTGGAGACTGGGGGACAGTGGTGTGCTTTGACAGAGCTAGGGAAACACTCAAGGGATTCTGCTGGATTTTCTGCTTTGGATACCTTTCTATTCTCTGGTCGAGGGTTTTTTTCCTTCCTCTCTGCCTGTCTCCCTCTCCCCACCTTTTTTTTTTTTGAGACACGGCTTCCCTCTGTAGCCCCGACTGGCCTTGAACTCCCAATGGTCCTGCTGCGTTAAGGCCTCCGAGTGCTGGGATTCCATGTTTGCATACAAGGCCCATCCCCAGAGATCCTGCTCTCTGTTGCATAGACAGAATGTGCTCATCCTACATCGGAGCTTCGAAAACTGGGTCTTCGGGAGGAAGGGATACTATCTTCTTCCTTCTCTCCCCAGAAAGCCTGAAAAAACAAGTCAGGACCCTTTCTTTCTGGCCAACCTCTTTTTTCGCCCGGCTTTCTTCACAGAAGGCTCAGGCAGACACTCAAGGCCCCGGAATTCGGTGGGAGAAACACCCGCCCCGAGCACTGTAAAAGCAGGTGTATTGAGTAAGTGAAGGTACTCTGTGGACTCCAGCTTGGCTAGCAGGCTCCTTTGACCTGTTCCTGGGATTCTAGGACATTCCTTGCTTATCAAACTCTACCCCCACCCTCCCAGTCAGGTGCTAGATAGAAACAGTCACCTGGCCCAAGATTTAGTGGCTGTGACTTCCCTAGGGTTCTTGCCCAACACTTTATCAAATCTTCCCCCCAAGGAAATTCTTTTTGATGGTTGGAAAGCATTCCCCTTCAGGTGCTGTTCGCTCCTTTCTGGCGACTTGCTGTCTCTGGTCTGCACATTCCTTTGGCTGTGTCTGTGTCGGTGGGGCCATCTCCTATCTTCACAGTCATGTG
The DNA here is from genome assembly GCF_007827085.1 of Peromyscus californicus insignis. NCBI lineage: Eukaryota > Metazoa > Chordata > Mammalia > Rodentia > Cricetidae > Peromyscus > Peromyscus californicus. The sequence goes on from NW_026294606.1 coordinate 59,522,116, forward strand.
GGTCTCTTCTTACTGAGCACTTCTTCGTTGGTTTTAGTCAATTAAAAAAATTCTTTCTTGCTCTCCCTTTCATTCTCACTCTCCCCCCCACCTCGGAGACAGGATCTCTATGTAGCAGGTGCTCGTTTGTGCTAGGATTGCAGGCATCTACCACCACATGAGATGCTAGGCTTGGCATCTAGGGCCTTGGGTATGTTAGATAAACATTCTGTCAACTGAGCTGCATCTCGACTCCCACCCTGATACCCCCTTTTCTCTTTCTTTCATTCTTGTGGTTAAATCTAGAACCCTTTGCTTGATGGGCAAGCATAGTACCACTGAGCTACTAGCCCCTTAGGGCCGACTTTAAGGATTTGAATAACAGCTTTGGGGTGTCTCTGATCATCACACATTCCAAACCTCCAAGAAGAAGGACTCTAATTCTTCTTAGAGTCCCTTTTTCTCTGTCCCAGAATAAGGCTTGCCTCAGTGACGCCCAACTTCCAGTTTTTGCTGTCTGCTGTTAACAGGGCCTTCATAGTGTTCCCATACCTATCACACTGTAGACACGCAATTAGTATTTGTTGCATGAATATGTGATTAAGTTGTCTTGGGTCACCAGACACCAGGGGCAGGGTCTTGAGGGCTTAATTCACACATCTTCTCTCTCAAGTTCTCGTTAGAAATATAAGTAAGACACATATTTGGGCTTTTCTGTGCTTGTCTACTTTCAGGATGGTTGCCATAGGGAGATTGGCAGGATTACATCCTCCACAAATGTCCATGTAGCAAACACTTCCCATCTCATCTTCACTGCATAGTCAGATCCCCAGGTAATGATGAAGACAGACAGCTAAGAACCCTGAGTAAGTCCCCTGGGTAACAGATGGCAGGACAGAAGCTGCCTGGTCCAGACTGGCTGTGATGAATTGGTGTCAGTTACTAGAAATCAAGCAATCATAGTCTTGCTATGGCATAACAGAATCCCTCCTCTACGTCCCTGAAAAGGGGCCTATTCTCCCATGTAAGCCTTTGATGCAACTTCCTGGGTCTCTGTTCTTGACTGGTAGCTACTAGATAACATGGAAGAGAATAAGGAACCACCATCTATGAATCCCCAGACCAACTGCTTTCTGATGGCTTAATAGTCTTCACCGTACCAATTGTATGAGACTTTAATTATTTTTCTTACATGCTACCAAGTTAGCCTCATTCTTCACCTCCAAGAAGAGGTCATACCACTGGAGTGACAAGATTCTGACCTATAATTAATAATGGAGTACATGACATTTATAATAGCTCTTTGGAATCCTTTGGGATGAAAGGTGCTCCATAAATGTAAACCATGATTATTTCTTGACAGCTAAATATAAAATTTCCACTAAATACTACTTAACAATGTTGCTTTTAAGGATATTAATTGGGTCTTTCAACTATACAATGCAATTATCAGACTAATTGAAAATAATTGGTCAACACTGGGGGAAGAAAAATACTTAAACCAAATGGGGCAAACCAAACATTAAGGATGTTAAGACTCCAGTAAGTTAAAAGTTTACTTTAGTTGAAAAAGCCAATGGGCTTGCTTTGTCTTGGTGGGTAAACATTCTGGTGAAGTGTGAGATTCAAGCAAACCTATAATTAATCCTCAAAACAATGGTTGATAGGGAGAGAAACTTCTAGAATTAGCTTACGCAGCCCTACTGGAGCTTTCCATCAAAAATCTTTTCTCTAGCTGTGCAAACGCTGTTTTGACACGATTTCTGTGGAATAAATCAAATGCGTCAGCTGCCCGGCCCCCTTCTTGTTGCGGGGGAGAGGCGCTTTCAGCGCTAGACAAAACTTTTCGCTTATTGTTGTTGTTGTGAGCTCTCTGAGCAACAAAGCTCAGCAGAAAGAGAACAGGGAGAAGGCAGATTGTGGCGAGCTTTACAAATTGGCACAGCCTTATCTGCTGCATTTCATGGTTTTCTGGAATCCTTTCAGAAGAGGCTTTCCTTTGTAAGAGACAGTTTAAGCTTTATGTTATTTCAAGCTATATTTGAGAGTTTATGAAAATTGCTTTTTAGTTTTCCGGATGCTGAAAGCATCGATACTGATGTTTACTTCTTGGGAGTTTATCTTGCTCCAGTGGCTAGCTGTAGAGTTCAGCCTTCCTTCTTCCTGCCTGCCACACGGGAGGGTCCTGGCATGTTTCCGCTCAAGGCTCAAGCCAGTGTTCTCTTTCTGCGTTAAGAAGAACCCAGTGTCAACCCCTCTGGCCAGAGGCGGCTTTCCATTTGGTCAATGTCACTCACTGAGAGCAGAAGATTCAACTTTCTTTGGATTTCCCAGATGCTCCCCAAAGCCTCCTCGCCCACTTCTGTTCTTCCTGTACACTCCTGGGGTAACAGCTTGTCACCTGTTCTTAAAAAGAAAACTGAGGCCAGGCAGTGGTAGCGCACACCTTTAATCCCAGCACTCGGGAGGCAGAGGCAGGTGGATCTCTATGAGCTCGAGGCCAGCCTGGTCTACAGAGTAAGCTCCAGGACAGGCACCAAAACTACACAGAGAAACCCTGTCTCGAAAAACCAAAAAAAAAAAAAAAAAAAAAAAAGAAAAAAGAAAAAAGAAAAAAAAGAAAGAAAGAAAACTGAGATTTGGTGGTCTGGAAGGCTTATGCTGATGACCACAGCAATAACAACAAGAACAACAACAAAAAACAAAACAATAACAACAACACAAACAAACCCAGTTCTCAGCTCTGGACACACTGGGATGCATGCTGTTATTTGAACACCCACATGAACAATCCTGTTAAAGAATGTAATTAAAATGGACAGTCTAATTAAACAAAACAAAATGTCTCAAGTCCCAGACAATGAGTCATTTATTAAAATAATGTTTGACAGTGCAGAATTCTGGGATCCAGAAAATTTGAAATCTTTGGAAGTCTATTAGACTTTATATGGAGAATCACGGAGTCTCCAAAGAGAAGTAGTGAATAACAAGAAAATGAAGTTTTACATTTTTCTGTGTTATTCAGGGTTATAGGGATGGTAAATAGGTTCTAAAGCGTGAGTGAGCGTTCTATTACTGACATATTATTAATTTATTTAAACGAGGTCTTGCTGTGTACTCCTGGCTGGCCTAGCGCTCACTGTGTGCCGTGCTGGCCTCCAGCTCGTGACAATTCTCCCACCTCTTCTGTCTCTCTAGAGCTGAGATGACAGGTGTGCACCATGCAGCAGGCTTTAGTGAAGTCCTTTGAAAACACATGGTAGAGGGTAGTAAAACATGCTATTTTGCAACTTTGGATCATGGTATTTCTGCTCTGAGTGAGTGGGGAGACTTTGGAAAAATGAGGTAAGCTTGATGAGATTGAATTCTCCTTAGTCTGTGAAATGTCATCCCAAAGGAGTTATAGCATGCTATAAATGTTAGTTACTGTACCAGCCTACCTACCTATCCATGTATCTGTGCATCTAAGTATCTATTGCCTGTCTAGCATCTCTCTCTCTCTCCCTCTCTACTCTCTGTGTTTGTACATTTTTATCAAGGTGACATATTTTGGGCATTAGTACAATAATATTCTGGCCACAGGATAATAAGGGAAAGGAAATCTGTGTTAGGATGTCCTGAAAGAACAGACAGAGGGCTTGGGGTGTAGCTCAGTGGCTGGAACGCGTGCCTAGCTAGCATCCTAAGGCCCTAGGTTCAATCCAAGACCCACTTTAAAAAAGTAAAGAAACAAATAGAAGGAAAGGCAGGCAGACTGTACTCAGACTGAAAGGAGAGGGACAGCTTCTGTAAACCATGCCTGTCCTGCAAGGAGAGAGAGGTACAACGGATGTGAGGTTTTTAAAAAGCGAAAATATTTGCTAAGTATGATATTAGGATGGATGTGTGTGCCAATGAGCAAACTTTTTTAATTATGGGAGAAATGAGTTACTGTTTTAATTACTTAGAAAGTGATTATATTGAAGCATTGCCCACCCCCCACCCCCTGGGTTGCTGGAGCAATTTAGTAATTTAGTATGTTCAAGAACAGAGAGAGAATAGCTTCTTTAAAAACAAAACCCGGTTTCAGGAAACGAAATTCCTGCTCCTCTCTTGCATGACAAACAGCCGTTTGAGTCCAGGAGCTCCGCCTGTGCCTCATCTTAAGTGCGATGAGAAGAGAATTACAATATTTGGGCACGGCTCTAGGGAAGGCCGGAGAGATGACCACTAATAGCTGCAGCTTGTTGTGACTATTGTTTGAACTTCTAAGCAGGGACATTTGAGACATCTACTGACTTAATTAAAATCCCAGATGCTGGAAAATCTCATTAGCAATCATGGAAATACAGAATGTAAACTCCCAAGCTTTCCTCCTGCAATTTCTCAGACAAGGACACGAAAATCAGCTATGTAGACACAGTTGTGTACACCATCTAGGGAAGTCATCTCAAACACCTGGCAGTGGACACACACTTTTATTGCCTCCGATGGGTCTTCATGTGTCTTGTGGCTTATCTGTTTTTAACTTTATCACAGCTCCATCCCATGAGACTTAAACACTACCCTTAAAAATCCAGATCTACCTGTGGCCCCAGAGTTGCCTTGGAGGCCTTTATTTTAAGATAACAGAGCTGTAAATTGCACAGGTGATTCCGTGAAAATTCCAATGATGCCTCCTTGGTTGGATGAAATGGAACTGGAAGGCCTAGCATGGAAACCAGTAATCACCCAATGAGTTGTCAAATATTTTGGGACTGAGACTTGGACCCTGTGAGAGGCGCCACCTACAATAGAGGTCTTTTGGCCATTTGATATTCATGAGACTGGAAGGTTTAAGATGTGCTAAGGACTGAATACAAGAGGCTTGGCTTCCTAATGTAAACACCATTATCATTTGGGAATCAATTAGCTCCTTGCACGGAGGGAATGAGGAGTCCCTTAAATGCCTATTGTGAGTTGGGCTATTTGCTTTAATTAAGAGGAGACAGAGTGGATTATTGTCTCCAGCAAAGGGAGTGGAAAGAGTCAGAAAATTACACTTTAGCCTCATAAGCAACAAAGCCCACGCGAGAGGCATGGTCTGCATCAGGCGGGTCTAAAGCAAATTAGCTTTTAATCGGAAACGCTAAATAAGGATGCCTGCACCCGACAATTAGGACAAAATGCAAGGCAGTGGTCCTTCTAATGCTTTAGGCTTCTGATAGTATGCCCCATCAGGAAGATTTGGGTGATAAGTGTTCTTATTTCCTTGTCAGAGATTTAGAATTTAAGGTGACTCTTTTTTAAAAATCAATTTCCAGTGCAAAAAATGTTCATAGCAACATTTTCAGTGTGCTAATGAGAACCTTTACACTAAAAATGGAGTGAAAATTTAATTTCTTGATCTTATTTTTTTTTTTAATGTTGGTAAATTTGCAATCTACAGTTGTCATCTGACTGGGTTTCTGTAATCTTTTCTCTTGCTGGGACTTACCTATGTTAACCAGTCATTGGAAAGAGTTAAATTGCCTTTAGAGGACATTCATCAACCCACCCATTTAACAAATAAACAAACACCAAGGGCTAAGTGTCATGGTCCGAGGTTCTGAGAGATGACTGAGAGTGAGATGTGATATTTTTGTAGGGTGAGAGAGAAGCAGATGGAGGGTGCTCTGAGCACATAGAAGAAGCCCCCAGTCTTGTCTTAGGGAGTTGGGGCAGGTGCCTAGAGATGACCTTGAATTTCTGATCCTCCTGCCTCTACTTCTTTTTTTTTTGTTTGTTTGTTTGTTTTTTGTTTTTCGAGACAGGGTTTCTCTGTGTAGCTTTGCGCCTTTCCTGGGACTCACTTGGTAGCCCAGGCTGGCCTCGAACTCACAGAGATCCGCCTGGCTCTGCCTCCCGAGTGATGGGATTAAAGGCGTGCGCCACCACCGCCCGGCCCTGCCTCTACTTCTTAAGTGCTGGGATTACAGACAAATCCCACCAAGCCCAGTTTATGATGTGGCATGGACTGAGTTCAGGGCTTTGTTCATGCTAGGCAGACACTTTACTGACTGAGCTACATCTCCAGCCCAACAGAATGCCTTCTAAGTCCACAAGAATTAGAGCACGTGCATGCGTGTGGGTGGTTCAGTTTGGCAAGTAGAAAGAATGAGAGCAATCTGATGGGATCAGAGTAGACAGAGCTAGCCTAACAGCACTCCAGCCACGTATGGGTCTCCGCTTTCCAGTGTTTGAGATTTTACTGTCTATATTAGCATTTAGAATTAATTGAAAGAACAAGAGTAGCTCTCAAGGACCATGGGCAGTTCAGGAAGCATTAAGGGTAGCATTCCCTTGGTGAATGAAAATGATTCCCAAGTAGTTTAGTTTAAAAAAGGAATTAGATGCTTTTAATTTTGTCCTATATATTAGCATGTCAGATGGTTTCCTTCCTGTGTATTTTGTTGTGGTGAAATACACAGACCATGAGATTTACCATCTTGACCATATCTAATGTTTAGTGATATTAAATGTTTTCAAACTGTGTAATCATTGCCACTGTCCATCTCTGTAACTTAGCTTATGACATTGAAACTCTATGGCCATTGTGTAGCACCTGTTTCTGTAGTCCCTGCTACATGGGAGGCTGAGGCATGAGGTTTGCTTGAGGGCAGGGTTTGGAGATTTTCTGGTCAACTACAGTGAGATCTCATCTGGAGAAGGGTTCTGGAGCCAGTTCAGTTGGTAAAGTGTGTGCTGTGCAAGATGGGAGCCTGAAATCAGACTCTTTGAACACAGGTAAAAGCTGGGTATGAATGCACAAATCTGCAGCTCTAACATTGGGGGTGTATGGACAGGTGGATCCACGGAGCTGTCTGGTGAGCTAGCCTAGAAAACTGGTGAACCATGAGTTTAGTAAGAGGCCCTATTTCAAAAGATAAGGTGAAGAGCAATTGTGGAAGACACTTGATGTTGACCTCTGGTCAATCACACACACACACACACACACACACACACACACACACACACACACACACTAATATGTGCACACACATAAAAACCTGTTCCCATTATCATGTAATTTTTTTGCCAGGTCTCATTGTGATGTACTTTGGAGACTGGGTCAGAAGGATTGTGAGTTCCAGGCCAGCCTGGGCAATATGAGAAGACCCTATTTGAAAAAAATAAAAGGAAAATAAGATAAAATAAAATCATGGTAGATGAAAACGAGAGTATCATCTGATTGACCAATCATTTTAGTCTCTTATATTTTGTTTTTCTTTTTGTCAGAGCCTCATGTAGCCCAAGCTTGCCTCGAACTTGCTCGAGAATGACCCTGATCTTCCAGCTATCACCTCCCAAATACCGGGCTTACAGCCAGGCAACAACACACTCAGTTTTATGTGGCAGTGGGCTTCTAACTCAAGGCTTCGTGAATGCTAGGGAAGCACTCTACCTTCACAGCAGTGTCTCCAGCCCCTAGTGCTGTCTAAAGCCAAACTTCAGTTTCAGGAGAGCTAAGCTAACTTCAGCACACATTACAGGACTGAGAGTGTTTGACCTTCTTTGCGAGTAGCTGCAGATCAGGAATGGACTCAGTCCTGTCTCCTTTCCCTGGTGGCCAGGGACCCTCTGCACCATGTGCTTTTTGCCTAGTTTCTTGTGTGCTCTTGTGACTGTCAGTCCGTTGTTTTCTGCTGTGATGGCCGAGTGCAGTCACTGGCTGAGCGACCCATGTCTTCTGTGCTGCGCTCTCAGTCAAGTGCCCTTGAAGGCCAGACCACACTCTGATGTCAAGGGATAACAGTGCTTCTGGAGCGGTGCCTGCCTGCCTGCCTGCCTCCTCTGGCTCAGTTGGTCTGGAGCCCGTGGCTCCCATTCATTTATGTTTCTACTCTATGAAGTTTTAGCTCTTTGTTGTGAGTTTTTTTTTTTTTTTTTTTGGTTTTTCGAGACAGGGTTTCTCTGTGTAGCTTTGCGCCTTTCCTGGAACTCACTTGGTAGCCCAGGCTGGCCTCGAACTCACAGAGATCCGCCTGGCTCTGCCTCCCGAGTGCTGGGATTAAAGGCGTGCGCCACCACCGCCCGGCACTTTGTTGTGAGTTTTAAAACTTGTTTTCATTCTCTCATTATACCAATAGTTCCTTCACTCTCTCAGCTAAATAAGTGTGTTATACTTTATATTTCCATCTCCTCCCGATTATAAATACCTTAAGAGTGGGGATTAGCTCAATACTATTTCCTAATAATTCCCAAATTCCAAATTTGCTTGCTTCTTTGTAAGTGTGCATGTGTGTCTTTGTTTGTGTATGGGTTTGGATAGGGAGCATACATAAGTGTGAACATGCCTGTGGAAGCCAGAGGACAATCTTGGCTGTTATTCACCTCAAACATTATCCACTTTCTAATGTTTTAAGTTTTGAGACAGGGTCTCTTACTGGCTTGGAGCTCACTAAGTAGGCTAGGCTGGATGGCTAGTGAGTCCCAGTACCTGTCCTGTACCTCATTAGTGCTGGGATTACAAGTGCATACCTCTATTCCCAGATTTTTTTTTAATTCATATTCTTGGGATCAAATCAGGTCCTCAAAGTTGAAAGGCAAGCACTTTACCAAGGAACTATCCCCCAGCCTCTGACTTTTATTTTTATTTACTTATTTATTTATTTATGAATGAATGGTAGAGTTTCACTATTTAGCCTAGGTTGGCCTGGACCTCATGATGCTCCTGCCTTAGTCTCACAAGTGCTAGGTAGGATTGCATGGACAAGCCACCATTCCATTCAGTGCTTATTATCATACTCTTATTGGCACAGAATGGAATAATCCTGGTAGGGTGTAGTCAACTTCTTCCCCATGAGAACTATAGTAAGGTTGAAAATAAGGTAAGGATGAATAAATATCAAAAGAGTTTAAGGTTTATGGATCACCTGCCCTGGTCTTCACAGTACACTACATACACTTACTAATACTACAGTCAGAGTAATAAGTATTATTAGTCTCATGTTGGAGCTGAGGAATCTGAGGCCCAGGGAACAGCCTGTGGCCTCCCAGTTAGTAAATGCTGCACTTGGAACTGAAACCCAGCTAAGGCTGACTCAAAACCCCAGGCTGTGCTTTGAACCACCTGCTTTGTGCCGCATGTAAGATGTGAGCCACTCTGATATAAACACGGCTCGTGGGGATGATTTCCACACACGATCTGAAAAAAATTTCACATCTCACAGTTAAGCCAGATTGATGCTACTTCCATGTCCAGTGTGGGCTCAAGAGTAACAGTCATACAAAGATCAGAGAATCATTGAGGGTGGCTGGGTCTGCCTGCTATTTGCTGTCCGCTTGTGGCATGTCCTAATTTTGGCATTCTTTTTTTTTTTTTTTACCCAAATAAATAACTCTAGTTATAAAGCTATAAGTACGGGCTCTCTGGATGGTCTTTCTGTGTGAACATTTGCTTTGCTCATCTCTGAATAGTTCAGTATGCCTTGATGGCCAGCATTTGTCCTGTCTGATAAACAAGGAGCTGGTTTGGTGCCTAACAGTTGATAGGATTAAATAAAGAGATTTTTGTCACTTCCATATCCTGAAAATATGTATTATATGTATCTCTGTAATCCCAGGAGTGCAGGAATGAGTCCACAGTATGGTAAATTCAAGGTTATCCTCTGGTATATCTTGAATTTGTGAGTAGTATGGGTTACATGAGACTCTTTCTAAAAAGGTTTCGGTAATAGCAAGGTGCTACAGAGTTTTCTATGCATTTGCTCCAAATTAATAGCTTTCATTGGTGCCCATTGGTGATAAAGAATTCACAAATGGGTCGTACTTTATTTAATTCATACACATGGTCCCTTGGCTATTTATTGCCTTGAAAAGGAGTGATAGAGACTCTCCTATCATCTGCCCTTTTTTTTCAGAACTGAGTACCCCGAGACACCTAAGGAACATCACAGTCCAAGAACAGGACACAGCCCGCTGCAAGACACGCCTCACCTCAAATCTGCTTTCGGCCTTTCCTTGTTCCCAAGACATGGAGATGAGCTTTCGTTTTCCTGTAGACAAACACGAGAGTAAAAATTATTCTAGTCATATCCAAGGGAAATCAGTCATCCTTTGCGAAGTTAATCACAGCCTTCCTCCAGGGCCTCACAGCTCTCTGGGAAGATTTTCCTAGTGCTGTTGCTGCACGGCTAAAATATAGATTTTCTAAAAGTGCTGGATGCCTCTTGTTCTTAGAAAGGCAGACCCAAGTCCTTTGAGACTTCATCTTTAACTTTGCCTTTGTACTGCCACTTGAAAGGGCTATAGACTAGCAATAGGGTCAGTGTGTGTGTGTGTGTGTGTGTGTGTGTGTGTGTGTGTGCACATTGCATGGGTGTGTGTGGTGTATGGGCATATGTCTTCATGTAGAGGCCAGAGAAGGATGTTGAGGGAACTATTGGATCACTTTCCAACTTATTCCTTTGAGACCGAGTCTTTCACGGCACCCTGAGCTAGCCTGGTGGCTGGTAATTTCCAGAGAAGTTCCTGTCTCTAGCCTACATAGTGCTGAGGTTACAGACAGCCACGCCTGCCCCAACAGTAGCGCTCTTCAGGTACCCTTACACATGCCCTCCCATAATAAATAAGGTCCACTCATCACTTAGGAGGTAAAGAGCAAGGCACTGAAGGCTGGGTGGCTTCCATCTTGGACTACATGCTTTTGGTAAAGGCATCATGGGGGCTTTCCAAGCTACTCCATGCAGATATCGGTATGGTGATCCCAGACCTCTTGCTAACACACAACCAGCATCAAAAGGACAGCTGTTGTGGGAAGGCCTCTGTGAGAGTGGGTGCTCCTGAACTTCCCGTTCTACAGCACCTCAAGACAGCTTTGAGAAGGAATCAAAGCTAGAACCATCCGGCTCAGCTCAGCTATGCCTGAATTCCCAACTCCGGACATTATTGGAAGGTTAATAAACATTTACAATAACCATGGCTGTTTTGAGTGGGTAACTTCAGGGGCATCTGATTAAGCATCGGTAGATGACCAAGTAAGAGGTCCATGCACTTGGTGCCGCCAATGCTTAGTGACTCAGATGCTGCCGTTTCCACCTCACACAAACAGTAGGTTTCGAATTCCTTTCCCGATTCAGTAATTTGGTGTGCTTTTATGAACACTGCCGTTTGCTGTGTGGTTTCAATCCCACCATGTCTTAGAAGGGGTTTTTTTTTTTTCTTGTCTCTAAATTTCTTTCTCAAAAGCACATTAGGAGTGTACCACTACTCCGAAATACCTTAAAGATCTGTTCAAATTTCTAGGCATTTTTACCCTTTTAACCTTTCTCTTGCCGAAGGTTAAACTAGTCTTTAGTCTTTTCAAAGCTGTTAGTGGTTTGCCTGGGCTACCGAACGCTTTCATTTCACTCAGCACATCATTCAGACTCCAGCGAAGCAGCGCGGATTCTGAAGCAGGGAACTACCTCAGCATCGACAAAGGCCATTCAAAGTGATGGGAAAGGCTGCTTTTGGCTGACAGGCAAGCGTCCGCTCAGGCCTCCTCAATGCCACTCCTACCCCCACGGTAGCCTCCTGTCCAGCTCTCCTGCTGTCCCATCGGAAAATTCACAGTCACTACCTTTCCCAGCCTTGAATCTGCCTCTGGAGACCCAGGGAAGCCACCGAGACCATTGTTCATTTGGCAAATGTGCCGCCTTTGAGGGGTATGGAAGCTTGTGGGCGTCATTGGTTTTGGGACTCCGTGAACAGGGGAAGCCCTGGGTATTGTGACTAGTGCCAAAGGTTAGCGGCTGTCCCTCCCTAGGGAGGCTTAGTGCTGGAATCATTTGTGTTTGCAGTCCTATGTGTAACCCTGGCATGCAATCAACAGAGAAAATATTCATTATTGCCTGACTGTCTGTTGAAGACAATTTCAATTATTCTGGCATTTCAATGGATGAAGAAGCCCTTTAGGCTGGCCCGGGAGATTAGCCTTAAAGGCTCTGTAAATTAGCGAAGTTACAATCGGTATATTATCTGGCAGGCAGCTGTGGAGACGCCACAGCAGGCAAAGAGACAAATTACTATATTCCGCTTGTGGTTTTGATATATCAATTTACAAGTTTAACATACGCATTTGTGAAAGAATGATTTTTTTTCCCTTCTGCCTTTCTTAAATCACTTTTAACTGCCTGCACTCGAAGTTTTGGAGCCTGTAACTTGAATGGTTGGTTTGCCTTGCTGACGTTTTTGTTTTAAAGCCCAATTTCAGCTAGGAAAAAATATTGCTGAGGACAGAGCTCTGGAATTAATCTTTCCTAAAGTTATTCAAATAATATAATATATGGCAGTTAATCAGAAAATTCCATTTGCAGAAATGTGAACAATGTCTCATGTAAAGGCTTTTCCTTTAATGGGATGTTTTTCATGTCTTTTTTTCATGCTAGATTAATTCTTCAGTGATTTTGTATCTTATTCTTAAAACACATTTCACCAAACTTGTCTGATGTCAGTAATAAATACAAAAATTAAAACAATCACCATAATAGCACATCCCAATACTTTACAAACAGTCACATAATGAAGCCTATCAATAAATTTTTCACGATTCAAGGTTTTTTTTTCTGAATATTTCTGCTATCTTGGTGTTCGGGATTAATGTATATATATATATATACACACATATATACATATATATATACATATATGTATATATATTTCTTTCAATACTAGAGATTGAACCCAGGGCCTTGCACACGCCACTCAGGCTGTCTCCCACTAATCTACAATCCACAGCCTCAACAATAGGCTTTTTCAAACTTCAAGCAATACTTTTAATGCTGATTAATATTTATATCTATGCATGAAATAAAGTTCACATTTCTTGAGTGAATTAGGTTATTTTTACTTTTCTTATTTTAAGAAAAATAGTTTAGCTTTTGTTTAATAAGAAATATGTTTTTGTTCTGTGGTAATTGGGTTCCATGAAGCTCAGGTTTTGTAACTGGATGTGTGCTTTGGGAAATGGGTCAAAAGGCTTCAATACATATTACAATATAGATATTTTCAAGGAAGTCTTGTAAAAAGTACATGGTTTTGTTCTCAAATATCTGAGATATCCTTTTTCTGCTGTCTATGAAATTCAAAACAAATATATAAAACTCTAGAGGCATTGACTTGCTTTGGGGAAAAAAACAACTACCTTTATTTAAAAGAAAAGAAAAGAAAAGAAAAGAAAAGAAAAAAGGATGGTAGGGTTTTGGATATGTTCTTATAGTCTCAGTGTACTTAAACAATTTTAGAATTTCAATTCTAAAAATGATATGGGGAGCTGTAGATATAGGTCAGTGGTAGACTGCTTGCTTTGAATGTACGTAGAAGGTGCTGTTTCCATTCCCCAACACTGCTTAAAATGATATGGGTTATCTGCCTGAAGGTCAAGGGATCTATTGAAGGAAGTTGTGTCCGCATAGCACTGGCTTGAGCTCTAGCCCTGAAGTGTTGAATTTACATGGCTTTTAACACAGGTCTCCATAGACTTCGTCCAAAAGGTGTTTATCAACCAGTAACACAGATTTCATTTTTTTCCTATCTTGTTTACAGAACTGGATTACCCATGAGGGACAGTTTCTTGTCCCTTATAACGCCTAAGAAGGGCCATTCTTCCCGATACCTGAAGTTTGACTGTGAGTCTTACCTTGTGCCTTGTGCTGGTGTTTTCTTATGGGAATTGCTGGGCTAGTTCAGGCAAGCGTCTGCAGTTCTTAAATGGACAGTTTCAGACTGGGGAATTTAAGAGACAACCAAATAGAGTTTTAATGCCTGTAAGATAATAATGAAAGACATTTATGAAAAGGAAAAAAAAATCCAGTTTGTTTGAAAGCTGAGGCCCACACTCTGCATCACGACAGCAGATGGATGGCTAGCTCACTAATCCTGGTTTACTTTCCGACCTGGGCTTGTCTCCCTGGTCCAGTGAGATCCTGAGGGCCCCCTCCGATCTGGTTAATGTTCAGAACCAATGTTTGAGTTTTAGACTAATTATGGGCCCACCACTGACATTTTCTCTATAATATGAAGACTGGTGCCAGCCATAACTCAGTGAGATTTAACATAAAAGCAAGATAAAACAATTAAAGTGGAAGAATATTTGATTAAGTGGATCGCTGATTTATAGTGAGGTAAATTGGAATTGAAAGGAGAGTGAACTTTTTATGACAATCATATATTATGTTCATTATCAGAGACTCCCGGGTCCTTTTGTGCTTTTGTGAGTTAAAAAAAAAAAGAAGAAGAAGAAGAAAAAGAAAGAAAGAAAGAAAAGAAATAAACCAGGTTAAGGAGAGTTGCCCTGGCAGGGCAGGCATCATTTTCGACTTCTCTTGAGTTATAGTTTCTTTTCATGGCCAAGGTTAAATAAATCATGTTTGAGAAAAGCCATCACAAAACATGTAATCAGAATAGGCAGCAAAGTATGACAAAGAGACGGCACTCCCCAACATCACACACGACTCCATCTGCCTTGCTGATGGAGCATGGCATAGAGTGCTGTTAGCACACACTTGGCATTTGGAGAACTTGTGACCCTGGCAGCTTGCCTGAAGGAGTCTTGAACCTGTTGCTGAGGGTGGCTCAGTGCCGTGTGCCTCCTCTTGTTCCTGTGCTTGAAGTTAGATGGTTTCTGAAGCTGCCTTTGCAGATGCTTGCAACATGCTCCTGACATCCCATTCTCCGAGGCCCTGGCACTTTCTTTTGTGTAAAGCAAAATGCTTCTGTAGCAGTGAGAAGAGCCCAGCCTCATGGTAACGTTGAGGGGCAGGGTCATAAGAGGTTGGAAAGGAATGTTCGGGTAACTTCTCAGAGGGCGAGAGCTAGCTCAGTTGGCAAAGTTCTTGCCCTGCATGTAACAGGACATGTGTTCAAACTCTAGATGTGGTGGCACACTTGTAATCTCAATGCAGGAGAGGCAGAGACAGGCAGATCTCAGGTCTCTGGGTCTCCATGGCCAGTCTAGGTAAGTTCCATGCCAATGAAAGACCTTGTCTCTTAAACTAACAAACAAACAGAAGAGTGAGGGCACACAAGGGCATCCGAAGAATAATAGCTGAGGTTATCCTCTGGCCTCCATGCGTACGTGTACACAATGAGCACAAGCATCTATACATATATGCACCTACACACCCATGAGCAAACACACAAAAAGAAAGAGAAAATTAGAACAGGGAATGATTTTTTTTCCTCCTGGGAGCAGTTGTAAAGGAGGTTTGGGGACATGCCAGCAGCACACAGATTGGCTATGTAGGTTCCTACTGTCCACCCCATTTCCCGACAGATGCTTTCATCCAAAGCTAGCAGAAACCGGAAGCCATGGGGAGTCACTTGACCAAGCCTAGAATAGACGGGACTCACCAGATTGTTCAATGATAGCCTTGAATTTTTGATGGAAGAGCTAAGTTGCATTAATTTTAACCCAAATGTCATTTTATTTGCTATTCTCAATTCTTTGTCTCTCTCTGTCTCTGTCTCTTTCTCTTTTTCTATGAAGGAGCCACCAAAACAATGACAGTGATAACTCTAAGCTGAGCTCTGGCCCTCGACATCCTCACCAGGTGTGTGGTCCTAGGCCAGTCTTGAATTTCTCTCTGTTTTCTGGCTTTCTGGGTGTGAAATGTGGGTTTGATCAGGGGCCTGGGATGATTGCTGAGGTCCTCGGAGGCCTCTGTGATTGTCGTTTCAAGGAAAGGAAAGGAGGCGCCGCCCTCAGCTGCCTCCTCTGCAGAAGTTACATTACTAACAATACTGGATCACTGGATGCCAATGGGCAATTAGTCTAAGTTAGGGAAGGTATTTTCCACTTTTCAGGAGAAGCAGTTGTTAAAATTCCTGTAACCGAGGCAGACTGAAGGGTACAATGGAGATCTTGTTGTTGTGCCTGCCATCCGAGTGAGCAAGACATTGGCTCCGGTTTTGTCGGCGTGCCTTTCCCTGCCAAGTCTTCACCAGGGTATTGAGGGTGGCTCCTGCCATCTGCTCACCCTTTCAGCACCCTGACAGTTTGTCTCTTTGCTACCTTGGTTCAGGACACCTGCCTCAAAGGCATTCTAAACCAAGCAGTGATTGCAAGATGAGAAAGAGAAAAGGGCAGGAAAAGAAGCTGGGGTGGGGGCTCTACAGAGCCGAGAGGACTGTGGGAAAAGAGGGATGTCCCAGGTGTTGTTTCCTTTCATGACCATTCTATCCTTTGCTCCTGAAGCTACCTTTTCTTTTTCTTTTTTTGGGGGGACAGGGTCTTACTCTATAGCCTGGGCTTACCTGAAACTCACTGTGTAGCCCAAGCTGGCCTTGAACTCACAGTAATTCTCACACCTCAGTTTCCCAGTGTTGGAATTACAGGTTCATAGGCATGCCCAGGTGAAATTGCCTTTTCTGAAACACCTTTTCCACAGTACTGTTGTATCTTAAATATTCTTAGGCACTCAATGGCATCCTCAACCCCACCTAAGGGCACGGGGAGACCTCTGCTCAAGGTGTTGAAGGTCAGCTACTCCACCAGCACCTGTGCGTTATCCCTGCTGCCACCGCGTCAGTTTGTCTGTGCACTTTTCAGGGGTATCAGCAGAGACAACCTGCCCTTAGGTCTTGTGAGGAGTGGTGGGCCTTGGCCTAGTAACTTCACTTTCCTGAGTAACTTCCTAGCTGAGGCTCTGGTGAAGGAGAAATGAGACAGTGACCGGAAGGAGGCTTTCCATGTTGTAAATGAAGCAAAGATCATTTTCAAATTTCTCAGAATCACTCTCCCCGGTGGAGTTGTTGGAAGAGGTGTCCTGACAAACAAAGAAAGCCGAGAGAGAATGCCTAGGAAGCAAGAAGGTCTAGTCCCTAAGGAAGCGGTACAACCCTGTATGTTGGCAGTGGGAGAATCCCACATGTCAGCTGTGGAGTGGTTGAGAGAGAGGTCATCAGAACAGAACAGGAATGCTGAGCGCCTGAGAGGAATGTTCGGAAAAATGAACCCTGTAAGTTGTTGGACAAATTGAAAGATTATGAGAGAAACTGGGGGGTTCTCTGGGACTATTCAGCACCAAAGAGATGATGATTTCATAGACTATGAAGCGATTCTTAACTCTAGGAAAACCAAAAAGTTAAGTAAAAAAGGGAAATGAAAAGACCGTACATGTTGTGTCTGGACCTTGAAAAAAATTGCTGAAGTAAAGAATAAAAAGCACATTCTAATTTAATCAAAATTATAATGTGACTTCACTGGAAGGGCTGGGGGGGGTGTGTGGTGGGGGGGAGGAGGGAAGGAGATTTGCCGGAAATGGAGGTGTGTGTGTGTGTGTGTGTGTGTGTGTGTGTGTGTGTGTGTGTGTTCAGGAAATGGAGTGGTTATGGGAGAAAGAGACTTTTCAGAACGGGAAGACAGAACAGGTGACCACAGAGGAAAGCGGAGAAACAACTTGGTGCACCTACGAGGCTAAAGACTGCAGGTAACCTCAGAAGAACCGCAACAGAACAGTCCTGTGACGCCTTTGATTAAAAGTCCCACGGATTTCGATTGCTAGTCTGGGAAGAATCACTCCTTGTCTCTCCCACCCCAGAGAGCCTGTGTTTGCCTCTCCAGGTTCACTTGCAGTCAGTTTCCCTCTGTGCTGTGTTTTCACACTCCGACCCAGACCGGGATCTTTGAAGTGGTCTCCTCTAAGCTGGAAACCATCCTCTTCCTTCTCCCTCATTTAATTCTTCCTCACTCCTCAGGTGGCCACCACTTCCCCAGGGAACCACTGCTGAAACCTTCTCTCTACGTTTCCATAGCAATGCTATCCTCTGCTACGTTTGGTCACCATTGTGCTCGGATCACACACATTTGCCGTGTTCCATATATTTCCATGGGCATTTCATTAATAGTTCTCTCCCTTGGTAAGCTCCGAGCACCATGAAGGAAGGGAACATGTTAGAAGGTAGTCGCTTAATAAAGAAAAGACAGGTGAGCAAAGGTCATAGTGTTCTTGGTGATGCAGTCAAAAATTCAGATGTCTTGAGTGGCTGATAGTAGTGGTTTGTGGACTTCTTAGGCAGGTGGAATCCTTACTTGTTTTCAGAACACACTGACAAGGCACATTCTTCCTCTTTGCCTCTCTGAGTCTCTGGCCACTACAAATATCTCGGGGTGTGTGCATACTCACGCCAGTCCACGCACATGGATACACACGCACCCACATACTCTGGAGCTCCAGGCTCCAGCAGTTCCATTGTAGGGTGATGAGTCAGCATGCTGTCATCTCAAGCTCTCTTGTCAAAATCAGTTTTCTTCAAATGTTGACAAGTAGAAATACGTCAAGGCAGCAGTGTGTTGATTTCCGGGTGGGGGAATCTCTGTGAGCAATGACACGGAGACCCAGTAGCCAACACATCCAAGGAAGCTTCTTAGGCTTGAGTGTGTAACTACATAGTTCAAATTCCTGAGATAATAAGCCTTATGCTGCCAAGAATGGTCGCCCTGAAAGTGTGGCTAACTGATGTCTAGCTGTTTCATAGACTCAACCTGCTACTTTTGAAGTGTGGCTATGGCAGATGGCTCAGACGTCTAAGACAAAAAGGGAGCCATGCCACTGGAGCCGCTGTGGGAGCAACCAGAGACGTCTTCTTAGAAAGGAGTGCATCAGTCTATAAAAACTCACGTTGTTGAGTACTTGGTAAATATGGGCCTTTCCTATCCCCGGCTATAGGGCAGAGTCTCTCTTCCGCTTGCACAAGGTTCAGAGTGAAATTGTGTTCTTCGGCATTACTTTTGGTGACGCTTGCAGATAAGATGTGTGATTAAATGTTAATGAGCTTTGGTGTGAAGGCTACAGAAACAGAATGATTTTATCCCTATTGAAAAATGGGTGATTATAGTTTCTTTGAAGTTATTGGTAAAAACTGGAGCTTCCAATGGTCTAGGGAGGTTCAGTGTAAATGGAAACAGAACAAAAGACTATGTTAACCTCTTCTTGCTACCGTCCAAAATGCAAAACTTTGAGACTTCTGCGGCAGAAGGATTTTAGGATGAGATTCATTTTTCTGATGCTGAAGGAGGTTTTCTCTCTGCAACTCCAATGCCGTCAGCTAGCTGGGGAATTACTTCTTAAATTGCACATCCAACAGTCTGCTAAAGAGGTGTTCTTCTACCAGCAGTTCTATACAGTTCCTTTGGGCACGCTGGAGTTTCAGAAGTTTCCCTCAGGATTTTTCTATAATTATAACGATATTGATAGGGATATTGTCTGTGGCTCTTCTCCTTTTCGTTCTGTCGCTTCAATCAAACACTCTGGTGAAATCAACTTTGAGGGAAGAATTTATTTCCGCTTCTGTGTTCAACTCTATCAGAGAAAGAAGGCGGGGCAGGAACCTGGATAGAGGAACCATGGAGGACCACTGCTTCCTGGCTTGCTCTCTGGCTTGCACACAGGCTCATACTCAGCTAGCTTTCTTAGACAGCCCATGACCCTATCAATGGGAATGGTGCTGCCCACAGTGGGCTGAGCTCTCCTGCATGGATTAATAATCAAGACAAGCTCTCACAGGCACCTCACGCACCAACTTGATAAACACAAATACTCAACTGTGACTCTCTTATTTTAGGTGATTTTAGTCTTTGTGAAGTTGACAATGTACACTAATTAAGACATTGACAATAATAAACACGGCTATTGGAATTAAAGTTCTTGGACCATTGGGATGGCTCAGTGAGTAAAGGAAGTTGTCCCCCAACCCTGATGACCTGTATGAACAATGGGACACACAAAGCAGAAGAAAAGAACCGACTCCTGCAAGTTGTCCCCTGACCTCTACATGTGCACTGTGGCATACACACACACACACACACACACACACACACACACACACACACACACGCACACA
This sequence comes from Peromyscus californicus insignis, assembly GCF_007827085.1. Classification (NCBI taxonomy): domain Eukaryota; kingdom Metazoa; phylum Chordata; class Mammalia; order Rodentia; family Cricetidae; genus Peromyscus; species Peromyscus californicus. Next base: position 59,541,916 of record NW_026294606.1, read on the forward strand.
CACAATGTAATTTTTAAAATTACATTAGTTACAAATTACAAATAGTTCTTGTCCTAGCAAACATTGCATACAAGTATGTATATATGTATGTGTATATGTGTTTGAAAAAGAAGTCTCAGACAGTCTTGAACTCTGGATATAGCCAAGGGTGACTTTGAACTTCTGATTCTCTTGCTTCCCCCTCCCAGCTGCTGGCATTATAGGTATGTACCACCATGTCTGGTTTTATGCAGTGCTGGGGACTAAGCCCGGGGCTTCCTGCATGTCTACCATCTGAGCTATATTGGCAGTCCAAATTCTGAGTTCTTGTCTTGTTTCTGACAGTAAAGCAAATTTATAGGGAAGAAACTGTCACTATCTCACTTTACAGATGGGAAAACTGAGGCTTAGGAAGTTATATGACTAGATAACAAGTGGAAGCAAGACTCGAATAAATACCTCAGGCTTCTTGCAGTCTCTGTAGCATCCTACCCACTGTCAACAGCTCTTCTGTGTTTCCAATTGCTCTTCCTTGGATAAGAAGGGTGAAGATCTGTGTTTGACTCCTTATCGACTCACATAGATCAATCATAGATGAACTCGTTGAGAGTAGGTGTCTTTGATTCTTTTCTTCTTTCTTCCTACATTTATTCATTTGTTTAGTGTGTGGATGGGTGTGTTTATGAACATGTGCTCTTGAGCTAGAATTTGCTATCATGTGTGCATGGAGGTCAGAGGACAATCTTTGGCTGTCAGTCCTCTCCTTCCATTATGTACTTCCTGAGATATAACTCAAGTCCCCGGGCTTGGTGACAAGTGCCACTACGCACGGTGCCATCTTGCCTCACCTGCCATCTGATTCATCTTTATCCCTTGCGTATGTGTTCTGTCCAGCATGGAGTAGGTGCTTCATCAACATTTGGTGAAAGAATCAGCGAAAGTCCTGGAAGGATGAATTATGGTAATGACAGATTCTCTCTTAACTGGAGAGATTGCCGAGGTTGAGAGCACTGGCTGCTCTCGCAGAGGACCCGGGTTAGATTCCCAGCACCCACGTGGCCGCTCACAACTGTCTGCAACTCCAGGCTCAGCCAATCTATCCTCTTCTGGCCTCTGTTGGCTCCAGGAACATACAAGGCACACAACGTACAAGTAGGCAAAGCATTCATAAAAAGAAGTAAATAAGATTTAAAAACTTGATACTGCTTTCTGTTTGTGAGATGTTTATAATCTTAATTGTCGTATATGTATATAGAGAGTAACTAAAATTCACAAATAAGCATAGAGACAAGGTTTTAAGACTCAAGGATTAATGATAAGAAAGAAAAATCTTGAAAGCATTAAGATAAACAAATAAGGGCCTGAGGCAATGGCTCACAGATTGCTTGCTCTGTAAACACTAGGACCTGAGTTCAGAGCTCCTTCAATCCCCCTGCCTCTACCTCCTGAGCTCTGGGATTACAGACTAGAGCCACTACACCTATTTTATGCATGTTGGAGACCAAACCAAGGACTTCCTACATGCTGGTCACACTCGACCCACTGAACTACATCCCTAGGCCAAAGTCAAGGCTTTTGATGTGAAGAAAAACCAAACCAAACCAAGCAACAACACAAAGAACCTACTAAGTGTGGTGGCTCACACAGTCTCTTCACCTGGGAGGCTGAGGCAGGAAGAATGTAAGATGAAGGCTAGCCTTGGCAGCATAGCAATTTGGAGGGCAGCCTGAGATACAGAAGACAATGTCTAAATAAATAAATAAGCAAACAAGCAAACAAACAAGGCAATAAGGAAAGAAGAAAGAAACTAAAACAGAAGCAATTTTAACAGGGTCTCAGGCTGCAGCCCCTCTGGCAATTTGGCATCACACGAGCCCCTGTCCCAGTTCTTTGCTTTGTATTCAGCCTTATCGGGCTGTGTCTGCTCTTGGTCTCCTGCTTCCCAAGTTCGGTACCCCGGGTTCCTTCCTCTGCTGGGGACAACTTATCCAGCCTTGTAACCTAGCACTCACACGATCTCCTAGTCAAATACATCCTTTCATTTGTCAGACAGATGATTGAAGACTGGAGGGACTGAGTGACTTGTTCAAAGCCACAGAGCAAATAAGTAGCAGGGCGGAGGTGAGGACTCTGTTCCAACCTGGTCCAGACCCCTTTCCCCACTAAGCCCACAGCATCAGTTACTCAGGCTGCCTCTCATTTGATTTCATATCTGCTTTGTCTTCTGGTTGCTCTGCAGAAGGATGGGGCTGAGGTTGTTGCCAGGCGACAGGGTAACTGACAAAGATGCTTGAATCTCTGGGTCCAGTCCCGGCACCGCATGCAAACCAGCCTTCTGCTTGTACTCTTCAGCACATGGGAGGTAGAGGCAGGAGGATCAGAAGTTCAAGCTCACCACTGAATGCATAGAGACTTTGAGGTCAGCCTGGGTTACATGAGACTCTGTCTCAAAACAGCAATAGCATTGCTAACAACAAGAAACAAAGTAAATAATTTGATGTGACTTTAGAACATTGGGTATGAGTTGATAAATAAGAATAAGGCACAGGAACACTGTATTATTTGCTGATTTACTTATATATTTCTGTTTATTGTCTATGTAGGTGTTTATTATTTATACATTTATATTTTAAAAACATTATTTCCCCCTTGATCTTACCTTTAGAATATACATGCCTTAACTATTTTAAGAAAACAAAAGACTTACATATTAATTCTTCATCTACTTGGTATCACTGGCAGACTGGAGTTGACTATTGTAAACTTTCTTCTCTGAATTCCCCAAACCAGAATGTTCAATTTGGGCCATATATAAGGCCATCCTTGATCCAGGCATGTGCTACAGCATCCCTTCCAGCTGAATGTGGCTGTGTGTCTAGGATCTAGCTAATGACCCTTGGCAGGAAGTCTCAGCTACTCTTTTCCCTTCTCATTCTTTGGGCTGGAATGTAGAGTTAAAGGCTGGTGATTGGCAGTCATTTTAGAGCATTTGACAACATTTTAAAGACATGGCAGAGCAGTTACACAGGAGATTGAAAGCCATGTATTAGTTTTGGTCAGCTCATGTCCCAACACATTTATATGTGAGAGAAAAATCAATTTGTGTCTTGTTAAAACTACCACTGGGTCGGGGGAGATGGCTCAGTGGGGTAAAAATGCTTACGGCACAAGCCTGACAACTTGAGTTTGGATTCTCGGAATGAACATAAAAGCAGATACAGTAGTGCCCATCTGCGATCCCAGCATTCCTATGGTGAGGGAGGAGGTGGAGTCCTCTGAAGAGTGTGGAAGGTGGCAGTGACCACCAAAAGTTGTTCTTTTTTTTTTTTTTTCCTACCCAATTTTTTTTTTTTTTTTTTTTTTTTTTTTTTATTTATTTTGCAATACAATTCAGTTCTACATATCAGCCACGGATTCCCTTGTTCTCCCCCCTCCCGTCCCCCTCACCTTCCCCCCAACCCCCCCCTATTCCCATCTCCTCCAGGGCAAAGCCTTCCCCACAGACTGAGGTCAACCTGGTAGACTCAGTCCAGGTAGGTCTAGTCCCCTCCTCCCAGGCCGAGCCAAACAATCCTGCATAGGCCCCAGGTTTCAAACAGCCAACTCATGCAATGAGCACAAGATCTGGTCCCACTGCCTGGATGCCTCCCAGACAGATCAAGCCAATCAACTGTCTCATCCATTCAGAGGGCCTGATCCAGTGGGGACCCCTCAGCCATTGGTTCATAGTTCATGTGTTTCCATTCATTTGGCTATTTGTCCCTGTGCTTTATCCAACCTTGGTCTCAACAATTCTCGCTCATATAAACCCTCCTCATTCTCGCTAATTGGACTCCCAGAGATCCACCCGGGGCCTAGTCATGGATCTCTGCATCCAGATCCCTCAGTAGTTGGATGAGGTTTCTAGCACAACAATTAGGGTGTTTGGCCATCCCATCACCAGAGTAGGTCAGTTCGGGCTGTATCTCAACCATTGCCAGCAGTCTGTTGTGTGGGTATCTTTGTGGATTTCTGTGGGCCTCTCTAGCACTTTGCTTCTTCCTGTTCTCATGTGGTCTTCATTTACCATGGTCTCCTATTCCTTGTTCTCCCTCTCTGTTGTTGATCCAGCTGGGATCTCCCGCTCCCCCAAGCTCTCTTTCCCTCAACCCTCGCCTTTCATTACCCCCACTCATGTCCAGGCTGTTCATGTAGATCTCATTCCATTTCTCTGTCATTGGTCGATCCCTGTGTCTTTCTTGGGGTCCTGTTTTCCAGGTAGCCTCCCTGGCGATGTGAGTAGCAGACAAGTCATCCTTGTTTCATGTCTAGTATCCTGCTATGAGTGAGTACATACCATGTTTGTCTTTCTGAGTCTGGGTTACCTCACTCAGGATGATTTTTTCTAGATCCATCCATTTGTCTGCAAACCTCATGATGCCATTGTTTTTCTCTGCTGAGTAGTATTCCATTGTGTATATGTACCACATTTTGTTTATCCATTCTTCAGTTGAAGGGCATCTGGGTTGTTTCCATGTTCTGGCTATTACAAACAATGCTGATATGAACATAGCTGAACAAGTGCTCTTATGGTGTGGTTGAGCATTTCTTGGGTATATGCCCAAGAGTGGTATAGCTGGATCTTGGGGGAGATTGATTCCCAATTTTCTAAGAAAGCGCCATATTGATTTCCAAAGTGGTTGTACAAGCTTGCATTCCCACCAGCAGTGGAGGAGAGTTCCCCTAGCTCCACATCCTCTCCAGCATAAGGTGTCTTCAGTGTTTTTGATCTTAGCCATTCTGACAGGCGTAAGGTGGTATCTCAGAGTTGTTTTGATTTGCATTTCCCTGATGATTAGGGATGTTGAGCAGTTCCTTAAATGTCTTTCGGCCATTTGAGTTTCCTCTGTTGAGAATTCTCTGTTTAGTTCTATAGCCCATTTCTTAATTGGACTGTTGGGCATTTTGATGTCTAATTTCTTGAATTCCTTATATATTCTGGATATCAGTCCTCTGTCAGATGTGGGGTTGGTGAAGATCTTTTCCCATTCTGTAGGCTGTCGCTTTGCCTTGTTGACCGTATCCTTTGCTCTACAAAAGCTTCTCAGTTTCAAGAGGTCCCATTGATTGATTGTTTCTCTCAGAGTCTGTGCTACTGGTGTTCTATTTAGGAAGTGATCTCCTATGCCAATGCGTTCAAGACTACTTCCTACTTTCTCTTCTAGCAGGTTCAGAGTAGCTGGATTTATGTTGAGGTCCTTGATCCACTTGGACTTAAGTTTTGTGCACGGTGATAGATATGGATCTATTTGCAACCTTCTACATGTTGATATCCAGTTTTGCCAGCACCATTTGTTGAAGATGCTTTCTTTTTTCCATTGTGCACTTTTGGCTTCTTTGTCAAAAATTATATGTTCATAGGTGTGCGGATTAATGTCAGGGTCTTCAATTCGATTCCATTGGTCCACATGTCGGTTTTTATGCCAGTACCAAGCTGTTTTTATTACTGTAGCTCTATAGTAGAGCTTGAAGTCAGGGATCGTGATGCCTCCAGAAGTTGTGTTATTGTACAGGATTCCTTTGGCTATCCTGGGTTTTTTGTTTTTCCATATGAAGTTGAGTATTATTTTTTCCAGGTCTGTGAAGAATTGTGTTGGTATTTTGATGGGGATTGCATTGAATCTGTAGATTTGGTAAGATTGCTATTTTTACTATGTTAGTCCTGCCTATCCATGAGCATGGGAGATCTTTCCATTTTCTGACATCTTCAATTTCTTTTTTCAGGGACTTAAAGTTCTTGTCATATAGGTCCTTCACTTGCTTGGTTAGTGTTACCCCAAGGTATTTTATGTCATTTGTGGCTATAGTAAAGGGTGATGTATCTCTGATTTCCTTCTCCGCTTCTTTGTCCATTGTATATAGGAGGGCTACTGATTTTTTTGAGTTGATCTTGTATCCTGCTATGTTGCTGAAGGTGTTTATAAGCTGTATCAGTTCCTTGGTGGAATCTTTGGGGTTGCTCAAGTATACTATCATGTCATCTGCAAATAGGGAAAGCTTGACTTCTTCCTTTCCAATTTGTATCCCCTTAATCTCCTTATGTTGTCTTATTGCTCTGGCTAGAACTTCAAGTACTATATTGAATAAGTATGGGGAGAGTGGACAGCCTTGCCTCTTTCCTGATTTTAGTGGAATTGCTTTGAGTTTCTCTCCATTTAATTTGATGTTGGCTGTTGGCTTGCTGTAAATTGCCTTTATTATGTTTAGGTATGTTCCCTGTATTCCTGATCGCTCCAATACCTTTATCATGAAGGGGTGTTGGATTTTGTCAAATGCCTTTTCTGCATCCAGTGAGATGATCATATGGTTTTTTTCTTTGAGTTTGTTTATATGGTGTATTACATTGACGGACTTTCGTATGTTGAACCACCCTTGCATCCCTGGAATGAATCCTACTTGATCATGGTGGATAATTGTTTTGATGTGTTCTTGGAGTCTGTTTGCCAGTATTTTATTGAGTATTTTTGCATCAATGTTCATGAGGGAGATCGGTCTGTAGTTCTCTTTCTTTGTTGTATCCTTGTTTGGTTTAGGAATTAGGGTAATTGTAGCCTCGTAGAAGGAGTTTGGTAATGTTCCTTCTGTTTCTATTGTGTGGAACAATTTAGAGAGTATTGGTATTAACTCTTCTTTGAAGATCTGGTAGAATTCTGCGCTGAAACCATCTGGTCCTGGGCTTTTTTTGGTTGGGAGACTTTTAATGACTTTCTATTTCGTTAGGGGTTATTGGACTATTTAAATAGTTTATCTGGTCTTGATTTAACTTAGGTATGTGGTACCTATCCAGAAAGTTATCCATTTCTTTTAGGTTTTCCAGTTTTGTCGAATAGAGGTTTTTGAAGTATGACCTGATGATTCTCTGGATTTCCTCAATGTCTGTTGTTATGTCCCCCTTTTCATTTCTGATTTTGTTGATTTGGATGCTCTCTCTCTGTCTTTTGGTTAGTTTGGATAAGGGCTTGTCTATCTTGTTGATTTTCTCAAAGAACCAACTCTTTGTTTCATTAATTTTTTGTATTGTTCTCTTTGTTTCTATTTTATTGATTTCAGCTCTTACTTTGATAATTTCCTGGCGTCTATTTTTCCTGGGAGACTGTGCTTCTTCTTGTTCTAGAGCTTTCAGGTATGCTGTTAAGTCTCTAGTGTGAGATTTCTCCAACTTATTTATGTGGGCATTTAGTGCTATGAATTTCCCTCTTAGTACTGCTTTCATAGTGTCCTATAAATTTGGATATGTGGTGTCTTCATTTTCATTGATCTCTAGGAAGTCTTTAATTTCTTTCTTTATTTCTTCCTTAACCCATTGGTGATTCAGTTGGGTATTATTCAGTTTCCATGAGATTGCAGGTTTTCTGTAGTTTTTGTTGTTGTTGAAATCCAACTTTAGACCATGGTGGTCTGATAGAACACAGGAGGTTATTCCAATTGTTTTGTATCTGTTTAGATTTGTTTTGTGGCCAAGTATGTGCAAAAGTTGTTCTTTGACCTTCACATGCACACCATATCACATTGTGGCTGCATGCACACACAACATAGAGTACACATACAACGTAGAGTGTACACACACACACACACACACACACACATGCACACAAAATTTAAAAAACAAACTACTGCTATTTAATAACACGTCTGTAGCCTCACAAAATCTAACTGATACAACACTCCATGTGACTTTGATGTAGAATCATAAAGTATTAGAGTTTGAAAACTATTTGACAGATGGGAAGGTTGATCCTCCAAACCTGTGAGAATCAGGACTTTGATTTTTCTGCGATTCCAACCAAATTACTTAAAGGTTTTAGATGATAACAAAACCCAACCATGTCAATGAATAAACAAACAAACAATAATGGAATGCCATCTTGAGTGAGCAGAAGACAGAAACAGCTCCATTGACAAACAGGAAGTGATCTTTTCTTTTTAAGACTTTATTGCTAATTCTGTGTATGTATGTGTGTGGGGGCATGAGTGCAGGTGCCCACAGAGATCAGAAGAGGACACTGGATCCCCAGAACTGGAGCCACCTGACATGGGCACTGGGGACCACACTTGTTTCTTCTACAACAGTAGTGCATGCTCTTAACTACTGAGTCATCTCTCCATCCCAAGTGTGTTCTTGTTTGTCGCCATTTTATTTCCTAAAGGAAATACTGGTTAAGGGAAACTAAAGTTGCGATCTGGTGCTTGAGTCTGGGAGGGAGTTTTGTGGTTTGAAGAGTGTCTATGTAGCTCAGGCTAGCCTCGAGCCCACTCTCTTCCAGCCTCAGCCTCCAGGTGCTGGGTTTTCAGTTGTACACCATCAAAGCCAGCATTTTGGAGTGCATTTCCTTGTCACGTGATCTACGGTAAAGCATCACAGCCATGGTATCACACGTAGCCACCGTATTTAGTTAAATAACAGCTAGTCAGGGGTGATGTTAATGTTCGCATGTCCTAACCAAATCCCAATACAGTTATTTCTAGTATCACGTTTTACTTCTTTTCGTTCCTTACACGTGGCTAACTGAGATGAAAGGCGCTAAGACTTCCTCCTGTTGTCCCCAAGGCACAGCAATGCTGCTCACCAAACATCAAATCATAAAGACACACTACACTTTAGGGGTGGGGGCAGCCTCTAACTGTGACACGAGCCAGGGGAGAACGTTTGTGTTGTACCCAAGGAATCGTTGTAATTGTGTGCCACTGAGCCGATGAAAGTGGATCTTGTGCAATGCAGGGAATAATCATAGCCTTTTGGTATTGTGCAAGCCTGGGGAATCTCACGAGCTCCACCTGTAAGGCAGAGCCAGGGGCAATGAGCTCCGAGAAAAGATCCAGGGAATGCAAGTAACCCCAAGGGTGGGACTTGGAGCCCCCTCAAGTACCAGGAACTCCAAGAGGCCACTTCACTTCTCACTTGGTGTGGGGGTGACTGTTTCTCGTGCTTTGCACATGAACTAGACTGGTGGCTTTGTCGTCCAGGTCTGCTTTATGAATTATCAAGAAGTCTGGGAGTCTGAGCTGATATTATGACCAGAGCAATCAAATACTTCCCCTCAATGGCCTGTGATTTAGACCCTTCATTGTGTGTGTGTGTGTGTGTGTGTGTGTGTGTGTGTGTGTGTGTGTGTGTGTGTGTGTCTGTGTCTGTGCGCGTGCATGTGTGTGTTTATGAGCCACATACACTCCGAGATGAGAACTAATATAATCTTGAGTCTCTCTCTCTTCTAAATTGAAAGAATTCAAACCATTTGCTAATATTTCACTGTTCTGTTTTTACCTTTGCTTGTTGCACATTGAAGGTCTGTCTTGCTACAGACCTCATTAGAAAAACATTAACTCTGGAGGTGACCTGCCCATTCACTTCTTCCATCAGAGGGACTCGAGTAGTTTTTTTTTTTTTTTTTTTTTTTTTATTAATTTATTTTGCAATACAATTCAGTTCTACATATCAGCCACGGATTCCCTTGTTCTCCCCCCTCCCGTCCCCCTCACCTTCCCCTCAACACCCCCCCCCCCCCCCATTCCCATCTCCTCCAGGGCAAAGCCTTCCCCACAGACTGAGGTCAACCTGGTAGACTCAGTCCAGGTAGGTCTAGTCCCCTCCTCCCAGGCCGAGCCAAACAATCCTGCATAGGCCCCAGGTTTCAAACAGCCAACTCATGCAATGAGCACAAGATCTGGTCCCACTGCCTGGGTGCCTCCCAAACAGATCAAGCCAATCAACTGTCTCATCCATTCAGAGGGCCTGATCCAGTGGGGACCCCTCAGCCATTGGTTCATAGTTCATGTGTTTCCATTCATTTGGCCATTTGTCCCTGTGCTTTATCCAACCTTGGTCTCAACAACTCTCGCTCATATAAACCCTCCTCATTCTCGCTAATTGGACTCCCAGAGATCCACCCGGGGCCTAGTCATGGATCTCTGCATCCAGATCCCTCAGTAGTTGGATGGGGTTTCTAGCACAACAATTAGGGTGTTTGGCCATCCCATCACCAGAGTAGGTCAGTTCAGGCTGTCTCTCGACCTCTGCCAGCAGTCTGTTGTGTGGGTATCTTTGTGGATTTCTGTGGGCCTCTCTAGCACTTTGCTTCTTCCTATTCTCATGTGGTCTTTATTTACCATGGTCAGCAGAGAAAAACAATGGCATCATGAGGTTTGCAGACAAATGGATGGATCTAGAAAAAATCATCCTGAGTGAGGTAACCCAGACTCAGAAAGACAAACATGGTATGTACTCACTCATAGCAGGATACTAGACATGAAACAAGGATGACTTGTCTGCTACTCACATCACCAGGGAGGCTACCTGGAAAACAGGACCCCAAGAAAGACACAGGGATCACCCAATGACAGAGAAATGGAATGAGATCTACATGAACAGCCTGGACATGAGTGGGGGTAATGAAAGGCGAGGGTTGAGGGAAAGAGAGCTTGGGGGAGCGGGAGATCCCAGCTGGATCAACAACAGAGAGGGAGACTCGAGTAGTTTTAGCTTAATTGACCTCAGAGTCTTTCTAGTCTGCCTTATCAAAATGGAAAACAATATGGCGTTCTGGAAATTTTTCATGAAGCCAGTGGGACACACCTGCGTCGCTTTTTTGTAGAGGTCACATGGAAGGGACAGAAAAGAGAGGCTCTGCTTCTGCATTCTGCCGATTTCTTCACGGAGGAAAATGAAGCACTCAGCAACCTTTGTTTTGACCAGGATGTTGTTTTAGTACTTGCCTCCATCTGCATTCAGGCTCTGCACAGAAAATCAGTTCGTGAATAACCAAGGTCACAGCATGACCCACACCCCCATTTTGCCCTGGTGGAGCACAGCACTTGTCCTATTGCAATTAAGCCCTACATGGCCACGGGGTATTTTGATAGCCAAGGGCACTAATACCAAGTCAAATTCTTCCAACAACTATTTTTGTTGGTGGGTCATAAAGATTGATGACTATAGCTTCCTTCTTTGTGCTGGGGTTCGGGGGCAGCAGAGATCATGCTTTTGGTTTTCCTGGATGCCCTTGATTTACTGATCAGATATGTGTTCAATGTGGTTGCCAGCTGGGCAAATAGCAGCAGCAAGGGGTGAGTGTAACGCCCCCCAACCCAGGCTCTGGTGAGTGTACAGCAGCTGTGACTGAATGGGAGCATCCCATTTGCTCTCTGGGAGGTGTGGCAAGGATGCCCCTTTATTGTCCTTATCTCCACATCAAAGGGCAGGCTTGTCATGTGCTTGTGATCTGGCCATAATGATCAGTCCTCTGAATGCAGCTTCGGGTGGTGACATAGGCCTTCGAGTGGGTGAGCGAGCCATCAGCTGCTCTCACATAAAGTGTCGGGAGGCTGGCAGCTAGGCACCGAAGCAGTTTCTATGTTGTTGCTAGGGATGCCGCATTAAATACCCCAATCCTCTGTGCACGAAATGAGGAAAAAGTGACATTCTGACTTCCCTGTGGGAGTGGAATACGTGATTCACAGGCCTTCTGCAGCATTAATCAGGCCTTGTTTACATGGAAGGGAGCCAAAAGAGCCAGAGCCAAGAAGGTGTGTTTGGAAAGCCAAGTGGTGATGTCATCCATGCAGAGCAGCTCCAGCAAGTCACTTGCTCCCTTAGATGCCTTGGACTGAACCACGGAGCAAATCCCAGTTAAGTGTCTTGGGAACACCAAGGTGCTTCACCCTGGGCTTGGGATTTACATGATTTTTACTATAATTTGTTTGCTAAATAGTAGAACATCATCGTTTGTGACTATCTCGGCCTCATCTACTGGTAAATGGCAACAAGGGAGTCTTCAACGCTTGCAGGGCCACCCTCAGCTAATGTGATGTGAATCTCTGAAGGAATTCAGACATCACAAATGGACTATTAGTGTCAATTGCATCCTATCAAGGATTTTAACCACATACGATGATTGTAGAATACTTTTCTTTTTTTAGACAAAAGCTTACATCACAGACTTGCTTAAACTTGTTACATAGCTGAGGATGACCTTGAGCTCATGTTGCCTCTACTCTCAAGTCATTATACGCATGGACTGCCATACCAAGTTTCTGTGGTGCTGGGGATGGAAACCAGGGATTTTTGCTACATCTTCAGCCCTCATATGTTTTTCATTATTTAAAACAATTCAGCCATCAGCCATCACTTCCTTTCCAGTGGAGAAGATGATATGATGTCTATAAAGACAAGGCAGTAAGACTTTGGGTTTTGGATGTGAACAGAAGAAAGCAAATATTTGTTTGAAATATTGAAATGTTACCATGGCCTATCTCCTGTGATTATTTGGATCCCATTCTTCACCTCAATGATGGCACTATGGCCTCTGTCCTTAATTGAGTTCATGTGTCAAGCCCTGGATGGTTAGGTATTGAGGCCACTACTGTGAGTGAATGGACATTGTCCTTGTCATGATGGAGTAATGGGCCAAATATTGCTACCAATCCACAGAGTCTGCTTAAAGGGCAATGGAATTTATTAGAGAAGGAAAACTCACTCTACAGAACAGAGGAGTTATTGCAAAGTCCTGGAAGGCTGAGGCACAGTCCCACACTATTTTTTTGCCTCGTCTGTCTCCAGCATCCGAAACCACAAGGGAGCGAAGAGAGTGCCTCGTACATGCATCTCAGGTCCTAAGGGTCCCGTATCCCCCCCCCTCCTCCCCCCACCAGTGGCCATGTCCCGGGGGCATGTACTTCAAGGTCATAGGCAGGTGTACCAGTTGCCTGCTACCTCACTAGGAGCGGTGCTTCAAGGTCATAGCTAGAACAGCTACCCACTACAATGGAGTTTATTCACTGCAATCAGCCACTACAGTAGAGTTTCTGTAGCATGAAAAGTAGAACTTGGGTATGTTAGTAGAATCACACCAATGCCTGAATTAGAGACATTGCTTTTTAGAGGAAGGCTTTTTACATTAGCTTCTCAGTTCGAAGCTCAAATTCTTCAAGTTAGAGTCGTCGTCCATTTTAAAGAAATTCTAAAATGATTGAAATGGAAGATACTGTTTTTTCAAAACAAGCAAACACAAAGGCTGGAAATGCAGTTCAATGGTAGAGCATCTGCCCAGCTGTGCATCCCCACACCTGAAAAAAAGAAAAAAAAAAAACTATTGCAATCTTAAAACAGAGTCAGGTTCCAGTCCTCCTTGAATAATTAGCCAGTTTTGTTCTACTTTGCAAACAATTCTCTAGAATATCTTATGTAAAATGAACAAGGGGAAAGATTTAAGTTTATTTTGCCAGTAAGTCAACTCAGAGAAAGGGCTCTATTGCTTCTCTCCTGAGCTGACTTCTGTTCACGGGACAGCAGGATCCTTTTGGTTCTGCTGGGCTAAGCTAGGGGAGCCAGTGCAGTAAGGACTTAAATAAAATAATGAAATAGTCTGTTGGGAATAGCAGGAGCACAAGAGTCCTTATAAGAGATTCCTTTGGGAAAAGTTTGCTTTCAGGGTTAGACAAATGACAAGCCAAAGGCAGCGGGCTTGAAATAACCTGGCTTCTTGGAAGCAGAGATTCTCCTCTCTGATAGGAGCTGACAGGACACTTAATCTTCTGAGACGGAAGAAAAATGGAGTCTCACGCAGGTTAGGAGACTTTCAGAAAACTTTAAAACCAACGCTCTCTTCCTTACATCGTGTTAATTACTTGTGTGTGTGTGTGTGTGTGTGTGTGTGTGTGTGTGTGTGTGTGTGTGTTTTGTGTGTGTGTGTGTGTATACACTCACATATGGAGGTCAGAGGACAACTTTTGGGATTCAGTCCTCCCCTTCTAATAGGTGAGTCCCAGGGATCAAACTCAGATCACCATCAGCGAAGCATTTTTGCCCACTGAGCCATCCTACCAGCCTCCATCTTGCTTTAGTGTGGGTTCTGCTTTGGTTTCTCTGGGGTGGGACCTGTGCTTAGTGTCTTCCTGCATGGATTGGGGACTTTCACAATATCACATGCTCATTGAACTCCTGGGGACATGGCATGGCAATCCAGCTGTATTGCTTTAACAAGAAAGTAGGCCATTTTCTTATCTCTTGAAAGATATGTTTGTCAACTACCTGCCTGAGAGTTGCCTGGCATTTTGAGAGGGAAGAAAGAGTTGGTTGAAGGGCCTCACCAATAAGCCTGTTTCACAAGTAACCAAGTCATTACATGATGACATACTTTTATATGTTCTTTTGGCATATACCGTCAACTATAAACCAATATAGATTGAAGAAAGGCATGAACTCTGGTAGCTAACTATGCAATCCTCAGATCCTCCCCCCACCCCCTTGGGTTTGTGCTATTGTTTCAAGTACTATAAACTTCATTCTTCCCTTATTCATGCTAACATTGAATCTGCATTGCCCAGCTGACATGAAGGTATGGTAATTAGTTACATAACTGGGCTTCAAATACAGCTCAATTAGTAGAGCACTTTCCTGTGAGACTCTGGTTTCAACATCCAGGAACACACACACACACACACACACACACACACACACACACACACACACACACACACACACTTTGAAATATGTCTTTAATTTAATCACCAAAGATGGTAAACTGTTAATCGTCAACTTTTTGGTGTCTGTATGTACTAAATTAAAGTAAAAATTGCTAAGTATTTTCACATTGGCTACAGTAGGTGTGGCCATCTAAAATTCTTTTAGGGGAAATGCCATTTTTCCTTAGTATTATGAGTACAATTAGGAGTCAGAAATGACAAATTCTTGTGTATAATTGTAAGTGAAGGGAAAAGTCTCTCTTTCTTAGCCGTAATTATGGAGCAGACAATTTACTTAACTTGGAAATCTTTTTAATGTCAGCAGGGAAATGTCTGAGTGACTGTTATGGAGTCTTTCAAACTGGCCATGTGACTTCTTCAAAGAGCTCCATGTATAGTGTGTGCTGTCAGCCATACACCTTTAAAACGCTGCTGCCAGAGCTGGGGAAAAGCCTGGCACTGTGGGCAGGCAGGCTTAGGAGTTGAACAGTGGTGACCTGTGAGAGACTCTAGATTCCAAACAGTGTGAGGCTCATACTCCCCGTGATCTGGTGATCTGCCTGGCTCCTAACACAGATAGACCTGGGCTGCTTTCAACCTTAACTAGAAAGCTACGCCTCCCCCCCCCCCCCCCCCCCCCGCCCCCGCCTCTCTTTCGAAAGAGTCAATGGAGAGCTGTGTAATTGATCCAAGTCCTAAAAATGAGAGACTTCCCTCCACCATCAAGGCTCAAGGAACCTTGAAGAAGAGGAGGGAAGGATGTAAGATGAGTGGGGTGCTATAAAGGGCTGCTTTCTGGGCAAGATGTGGCTATTGACATCTTATTCCACAGCCGCTGTGGTGATTGGCACAAGACCTGCCCAAATCCCTGCATAGGAAAGGCAGATGATGTACAGGCCCCGCTGCTTGCTGAGCAGCAGAGACTGCTGGGGAGGAAGAAGCATTCTTTCTTTTATTCCTTTTTTTTTAATCCTTTTTTATTTTTTACTTTTGAGACAGGGTCTCTCTCTCTCTCTCTCTCTCTCTCTCTCTCTCTCTCTCTCTCTCTCTCTCTCTCTCTCTCTGGTATTTTGAGGCAAGGTTTCTCTGTGTAGCCCTGACTGTCCTGGATCTCACTCTGTAGACCAGGCTGGCCTTGAACTCAAAGATCCGCCTGCCTCTGCCTCCCGAGTGCTGGGATTAAAGGTATGCGCCACCACCGCCCGGCTGGAGGAAGCATTCTTTACTGAGGATGTGGCCACTGGCAGGCATTCCACGCACATACAGGCAGCTCTAACTGAACTTAGTGCTTTATCTTGAAAAAAAGAAGACATTGCTTAGAAGGGAGAGTGTTGGGGGTGTTCAGGAGGAGTCGGAGGGAGGAATGGATGGGGGTAGAGTTGACCAATCCTATTTCATTATATACATTATGAAGTTAAAAACTCCAATTCTGAAATGACTTAGACTTGCTGGAGTGTCTCCCACCTGTGGTGGTAATGTACAGTTCTTGTCTTTTTCTTTGTCCCAGACTCCAGAGCCCCTCCCACTGCTTCTTAACACACAGAGCAAAAGAACCAACAGGCCCCAGAGGGAGATGTCCACCCCAGCTCCAAACTGCCTTGATAACACGACCCGAATTTCCTTCTATATGTAGACTCTTTGAAATACCTTTTTTCCTCTCTCTCTCTCTCACAAGTTCTCATCGGCTCATTCGGGTTAGCTCACAAGTGCCAGTGTGTGGGATGTGAGACAGGGTAGGGTTGGGGCAATTCTGAGGGTACCATTCTTTTGTGGCCGGAGCTGACAGTGTTATTAGTCAACTGGGAGCCTGAAATGAACAGACACATTTCTTAGAATTGCTTTGTGCAGGGATAACCAACCCTTGTGATCAGAACAGCCAAAGAGAAAGTGGTCTTTCTCGTGAGTTCTGGGACAGCTCATGCTATCCCTATAGACATCTATTGTTGGGGCTGGGGACTCAGCCCTGTGAAGTGCTTGCCATGTCAGCATGAGGACCTCAGTTCCATTCTCAGCCCCCCAGTCCAGGTGTGGTGGATTGCAGCCTCAGCCCTGGGGAGGCAGAGACGGAGGGTTCCTGGGGCTTGCCAGTAAACTCAGCTGCTTGGTGAATTCTGGGTCCCAGGGAGAGACTCGACTTTAGAAACCAAGTAGACAGTTCCTAAGGAACACCAGCTAAGACTGACCTCTGATGTCCACATATACACCAACACATGTGGGTACCAGCACACACATATGCATATGAAAACCTGCACATCCCCATGCATGTGCTCATTTACACAAAAGAAAAAAAGAAAATGGGTGAAATCAAGTCCAGCTCTCTCTTTTTACTGTGAGTGGCAGAACAGGCCAGCGGAAAGAGCTGGAGGGCTGGAGAGGGTTCTACTTCTCTCAGCTTGCAGGTGTCCCGGGTCCTCTCTTAACATTTCGTTCGCTTTGTCTTGGGTGGTGTGGAAGTATCATACCCTCTCCTTGCCTATTCAGTGATAGCATTTGAGCCAGGTCCACTTGCCCCGTCTATCTCCAGAAAGTGAAGGCTCAGACCGGGTAGAGGAGGGAGGCTGTCTTTGGGAGGACAGTGGCCTTCATAGAACCCTAGTTCCATTGTCGCCTCTGAGGCAGCGTTTCCTGTGTGTGAGACCCTTTCCCGGGGTGATACTTGGAAATTGCAGAACAAGGGCTCTGATTCTTGGCATTTATTTACTTTTGGAGACCCACACATTTAAACTTAGAAACTGGTTGGGATGTTTCATCCTATCAAGTCAACTGTCTTTTATCTGTGTGGAATCCTGGGACTGTCTCAAAGAGAAAGGAAAAGGATGGAGGGCAGGGAACGAGGGAAGGCAAACTGGAGGACGGCCATCTTGTGAACGTTGCCATGGAAATGTCTATGTCCTGTGACTGAGATCACACAGTTTCCTGTGAAGATGTTTTTTCAGTTGCTACCTTAAGATTCTGTGGATTCACTAACAAGAAATGACAGTGTGCCACCATACCCAGTCCCCTAATTCCTGAACACACTGGACACATCCATTTATTTAAACCTTCCCCCATCATTGTCTTGCGTATTATGTGTTCAGGTGTGTGTGTGTGCGCGTGTGTGCGTGCACGTGCATTTGTAGGTATGTGGGATTCATCCCTAAGAATTTGTTTTTTGGTTGGCAATCAGAAATAGTGTCTGGGGAGATGGCTCAGTGGTCAAGAGCACGTGATGCTCATGCAGAGGACAGTACCCACATGGCAGCTAACAGCTATCCTTAACTCCAGTTCCAGGGTCTTCTGATACTCTGCAGGCACCAGGAAAACATGTGCTATACCAACACATATTTGGGCAAAATACACATGACAATACAAGAAAAATAAACAGAGTTTTTCAAAGTTAATTTTTATAAAGTGGTATCTTGTAAGAAAAAGCAAATTCACTGATTGCTTGCTGCTGTTGTAAAGAAATATCCATGTTCAGTTTGTCATCAATACCGTGCTCAGACAGTGAAGCATGGAATTTTCTCAGGAAGGTTGCTGCTTATATTTTCTTGCAAAGTTTTAAGCAGATCAGAGTTTTCTGTCCTTCCAGTGTGTAGTTCGATGATTTTTTTTTTTAACTCCCGTGCCAGTTTCTTTCTTTAATAGATAGTTCTTTTTTGTTGTTTTCTCACTATATACTCCAAGCTGGCTGGCCCAGCTGCTTCTGTATCCCCGAGTGGCTTGAAATTCACTACATAACCCAAACTGGTCTTGAGCATGTGGAAATCCTCCTGCTTCAGCCTCCTGTACGTGAAGATTATGGATGTGGGGCTGGAGCAATGACTCAGCAGTTCAGAGCACTGGATGCTCTTCCGGGACAGGAGTTTGGTTGCCCACACCTGTATGGTGCCTCACAATCATCTCTGACTCTAGTTCAGGAGATCCAGTGCTCACTGAGGTACAACCCATATTTTTCCTTTCTAACTCATTTAATTCATAATTTTTTAATTAGGACAAGCTTTGGCTTCATCTTAATGAACTTGAAATATGGTGTTTTTGCCAGGGATTGTGGTGTACACCTTTAATCTTAGCACTCAGGAGGCAGATCTCTGTGGGTTCCAGGACAGCCTGGTTTTTGTAGTGAGATCAAGATTAGCCAGGGATACATAGTGAAACCCTGTCTCAAAAACAACAACTTGAAAGACAACAAACAAACAAAAAATCACTGGTCTTCCTTTGGAAGGTGATTATTGCTTCCCCTTCCCAGCTTTTCTTAATCATTTTTTGTATGTTTATCTTAACCTATTAAATTCTAACTGAGGCATTTGGGGTATATAGTATAATGATTTGATATACATGCATACAAGAAATGATTGCTGTAGTCAAGTCAGTTAACACGTCCATCATCTCACATGCTTGTCTTGTTTTTTTGTATGTATCTATTCATCTTAGCAGGTTTCAAGTATATAATATAGAATTATTAACGAAGTCACCATGCTGTACACTAGACTCCCAGAGTCCATTCTTCTTCTGAAAGCTTTGAGCCCTTGACCAATGCCCTTCTGTCTTCCCTGTGCTAGCCTTCCAGTCCTGAGTAACTGTAGTCACAGTGTCCCACACTGAGTCTACAAGTTGGACTTATTTAGGTATGCATATATCAGAGATCATGCAGTACTTGAGGATAGCATTATGATGCAAACCGGTGTTTCAGTCAGCCATGGACCACTTACCAGATGATGATCTGTAAACTACTAAATGGGGCTGATAAATTCCAACTGCCTAGTGATCCTGTAGTCAAGTTGGTGTCGTGGTCCAGTGTGTTGTGTGCTGGTAAGGACCCAGTACAGATGGACCAGGTACTCTGCCAGTTGGTTTGTAAATATAATATGTTTCATTTTCATGCATGTATATAATTCAATTTAAAAATCATATTCACTTTTTGTTCATTACCCTCTTGTGGGTCTCCTCTCCCTCAGAGGGATACCCCTCTCTTGCATGCTGAATTAATTTCTGTGAGTTGTTTAAGGTCGGGGCCAGTTTTCTTCCTGGAGATGGACATCCAGTTTTCCCAGCATCAGTTGTCTAAGCAATAGTCTTCCACACTGTGTGTTCCTGACACTCTCGTCAATCATAGATTGACTGCATAGACATGAGCTGATTTCTAGGCTCTCTGTGCTCTGTTGGCTCCTGTGTTGTGTGTCTTCCTGATGCTCTTACTTTTGATTCAGCTTTTCAGTAAAGTTTCAGACTGGGGAATAGGATACCTCCAGCTTTGTTGTTCTTAGGATAAATGATTCAAATTTCATATGAATTTTATGAGTTTAAAAACTGTGTATAAAAATGCAATTTATTTCCCTTCCTCCATCCATCCCTTCCTTCCTTCCTTCCTTCCTTCCTTCCTTCCTTCCTTCCTTCCTTCCTTCCTTCTCTCCTTCCTTCCTTCTTCCTCCTCATTGCTTGATTTCTCTAGCCAAGTCTTCCAGTGCTATATTGGACAGAAGTATGAGAGTTAGCATCTTTGTCTTGTTCCTGATTTTAGTTAGTGGCAATTGTTCTGATTTCTACCATTTGAATCTGATATTAGCAGTAGGCTGATCATGTACAGCTTTTATTAGAGTGAGATAAATTCCTCCATATCATAATTTGATGAATCATGAAGGCATGTTGAATTTTGTAAAATGTACTTTCTACATCCATTGAGATCATGTAGTTGTTATCCTTCATTCTGATAATATGTTGAGTCAAACTTATTCATTTGTGTTGAACCATACTTGTATCCAAGAGATAAACATCAGTTGATCATGATGTATGATCACACTAATGTGCTGTTGAATTTATCTTGCTAGTACTTTGTTGAGAATTCTTGCATCTGAATTTTCTTTTGTTTACAATGCTTTTTGTCTCCTTTTGGTATCATGGTGACCTCTCTTCTCTCTCTCTCTCTCTCTCTCTCTCCACCCCTTGTGTGTGTGTGTGTGCGCACACATGTATAAATGAACATATTTGTACGTATGTGTAGAGGCCATTGATTGATGTTGGGTATCTTTCTCAATTGCTCTATACCTTGTTATTGAGACAGGGTCTCTCACTTGGAGCTTACCAGTTCAGCTTCACTGTCTGGCCAGTGAGCTCCAGGGATCTTCCTGTCACCATGTAGCCAGTGCTGAGATTCCAGGTGCATGCGACCATGCACAATCATTTTGCTTGGACTCTGTGGGATTGAACTCTAGTCTGTATGCATTGACAGCAAGTACTTTATAACTGAGCCATCTGCCTAGGTCTGATTTCTTTCTTAACTGTTATTTTTAAGTATCTGTTTTGATTTCTAATAATGTACATTTCTAATTAATGTGCAAGGACTTTCTGGTTTGGGTTTACTGATTTCTAGCTTGCCTATACAATGGCCAGAACATATACTCTGTAAATACAGTTTCTATGTATTGAAACTCATTGGGATTTGCTTCACAATTTTAAAACAGTCAGTGGTAATAAAGGTTCTGTATGTGGTGGGAAGGAAGGAAGAAGGATGAATTGTCTTCCATGGGCATGTTGGATCAAGTTTAAAATCATACATATATTATTTATATTCTTTTAAAATATGTTGCTAGCTCTTCCTACTGTTTCCACTCTCACCCTCCTTCTTTAGATGGATCTTGCTATGTAGCCAGCCTGGCCTTGAATTTGCATCCTGCGGTCTCTATCTACAGACCTTTACCAGCACACCTGGCTCTAGAAATGACTTATTTTTTCTGAATATATCTGTTCTCTCAACTGATTTACTTTGCTATTCTGTTAGTAGGATTTGTCCGTGTGTGTGTGTGTGTGTGTGTGTGTGTGTGTGCGCGCGCGCCTGCTGAATCCTCTTTTCTCTTTAAAATGAATCTATGGGGGTCACTCCATCTACATTGTTTTTCCTAATGCTTCCTACTAAGGAAGTAGCCCAACTCTAGCACCTAATGTCAATGACCCCCTACACTATTTTATAATATAAAATGTTTGTTTTTTCCACTTTCTTCATGAAACCAAAATATCAAAGGGGTGTTTTTCTATCTTTGTGTCTCCTGTACTTAACTTAGCTCATGCCTGGTATATTATAGGTGGTCAGTGCTATTTGTTAAATGAAGGAAGACTTTTTTTTTTATTGTTGTTATTGTTTCCGAGACAGGATCTCCTGGGGCCAGGTTGGTTTCAGACTCACTATCTAGCCTAGGATAACCTTGACCTCCTGATTCTCCTAGCTCAGTCTGCTGAGTTCTGGCATTACAAGTGTGACCTATTACTCCTGGCAGTCACAATGTATCTTAAATAAGCTCTATTTGTGTAGCTAGCTCAGGATGATAGAGTTCAGTGATTGGAGGTCATACTGCTCTGACTGCGTCTAACTCTGTACTCTAAGCCTATCTGCTTTAGTCTGGTCAGCAACTGGAGATGCTATTCACCTTAAAGATTGTGATGAAGGTTAAGGACACAGTTCCATCAATACAGCCCAGCACCCAGCACTCAAAACAGCCATCGCTTTATGTAAAACAAATTCTTTCTATGGTGTTAGCTTAATTTTCTATTTCCTTACCTGTGACTTCTTGTGACTACTTGTCTAAAAGTGGGTGGAATTATAATAGATGCTGTGGTGGTTTGAATGAAAATGCCTCCCATAGGCCCATAGGGAGTGGCACTATTAGGAGGTGTGGCCTTGTTGGAGGAAGTGTGTCACTGAGGGTAGGCTTTGAGGTTTCAGATGCTCAAGTCAGGCCTGGTGTCACTTTCTCTTCCTCCTGCCTGCCAACCAAATGTAGAATTCTCAGCTCCTTCTCCAGCACCATGTCTGCCTGGGTGCTTCCATGCTTCCTGCCGTGACAATAAGGGACTAAACTTCTGAAACTACAAGCCAGCCCTAATTAAATGTATTCCTTATTAAGAGTTGCTATGGTCATGGTGTCTTTTCATAACAATAAAAACCCTAAGACAGAAGTCATGAAAATTTATCATTGTTTTCTTTTTTTATAGAGACTGGATCTCACATAGTTGAAGATTAACTTGAGCTTCTCATTCTCCTGCCTCCCACACCCCAGTGCTGGGATTTCAGACTTGTGTCACTGTGTCCGGTTTATTTGGTGCTGAGGATTGAATCCAGGGACTAATACACGCTAGACAAACACACTACCAACTGAGCTACCGCCCCAGCTCTTGTAACCTGCTCAGGGCCCAGGAGACAGTTCCCCGATCAACCTTGATTCACTTCCCTAATGCCATTTGCCCCACCCCTCTTCTTTCACTACCAAAGTTCTTTGGATGAACATCATTATTTGGTATTTAGCGTTGTATTACCTTTGAGTTAAATAACTGTTGCTTCATGGATGTCTCTCTTACACATAGAAGACCATGTGAGTTCTAATTGTAACTTACCTACTGTTCTCTTCTCAGTGGCTGCATTTTGCAGTGAATTCAATAAATATTTATTGGCTGATTAGTTATATGGTAGAAAATAAACTATAGTTTAATACAGACTATTTAAAGGGTTCTTTATAAGTACAATGCTTATGTTTTCATTAACTGGTTGATTATTTTTACTTACTTAATTGATACATGACATGAAAGCTGTATGTTTTTAAATTTGAGAGTGGGAGTTTGCAAAGAATATGTTTTCTAGATCATTCCCTGTATCTATTCCCAAGGACTGTCCAACATTCATCTGGAATAAAAAAAGGACCTTTATTTTTAGAAATGTGATTCAAAAGTCTACAGTTGGTCAGATTAAAACTCGCTATGCTCAGTCTGAGTGGCTCTACCAAGCTCATGTCGGATGCTGCCACCACTAGTGTGAGTCTCTCAGGCGGGTGAGACTGCAGAGCCCTGTGCAGTTCACAGCTGTTGTCTCTAACCTGTGCCCATGTGAGAACCTTCCTCTGGTTTGTGGTTATAACCAGAGAGCCTAGAGACTGTTTGTGGTACTTTACCTTGTAGACTTTGGAGCTATGCGAGCCCTAAATAGCTACCTTCCTTCTAAATGCTGCTTGCCCATGTGGCCTGGCAGTTGCTTTTATTACTTCCTAGCATTCCAGAGAGCAGGGTCAGCTTGTAGTGGTGAAAAATCTGTCCCTGTCCTCTTTTTAAAGATGCTTAGACTGAGTTACACAAAGCTAATGCCCATGGTGTGTCAGATAATTTTGTAAAATATATTTCATTACTTCCCTATTCTATAGATAAGAAAAATTGAAGGGTGAGAAGTCCAGCTAAGCTGTAAGTTGCAGAAGCCTGAATCACATCCATCATTATTGACTCTCATATTCTGTGAGCTTTCCATAAAGCAATACTGACTCTCAATATTAATGGCATTTCTGTCTCACTTTACATTAGTGAAAAGGTAGAACTGTTCCTGTAAGGGATGCAAATATGAGAGCCTGAGGCTGGGTCCCCAGAACTCCTGTAAAAAGTTGGACAACGTGGTGTGAGCCTGTTATCTAAGTGCTAGTATACAGAAGCAGGAGGATCCTGGACTTGCTCGACAGCCAGTCCAGTTGTTGAACCCCAGATTCAGTGAGAAACTCTGCCTCAGTAAATAAGGTGAGGATGTGATTGAAAAAGACATCCATCGAGATCTACATGAGCAAACTGGATGTAAGGGGGGTTAATAAAAGGCAAGGATCAAGGGAAAGAGAGCTCAGGGGAGGGGGAGATCCCAGCTGGATCAAGAACAGAGAGGGAGAACAAGGAAAAAGAGACTATGATAAATGAAGACCCCATGGGAATAGGAAGAAGCAAAGTGCTAGAGAGGTCCCCGGAAATCCACAAAGATACCTCCACAAGAGACTACTGGCAATGGTTGAGAGAAAGCCCGAACTGATCTACTCTGGTGATCAGATGGCCAAACACTCTTAACTGTCGTGCTAGAGCTCTCATCCAATGACTGATGGAAGCAGATACAGAGATCCACGGCCAGGCCCCAGGTGGAGCTCCGGGAGTCCAATTGGTGAGAAAGAGGAGGGATTGTATGAGTGAGAATTGTTGAGACCAAGATTGGAAAAAGCACAGGGACAAATGACCAAACTAGTGGAAACACATGAACTATGAACCAGTAGCTAAGGAGCCCCCAACTGGATCAGGCCCTCTGGATAAGTGGGACAGTTGATTAACTTGAATGGTTTGAGAGGCTCCCAGGCTGTGGGACCAGGACCTGTCCTTAGTGCATGAGCTGGCTGTTTGGAACCTGGGGCCTATGCAGGGATACTTTGCTCAGCCTGGGCGAAGGGAGGAGGGGACTGGACTTGCCTCTGTTGAATCTACCAGGCTGAGCTGAATCCCCAGGGGAGTCCTTGCCCTGGAGGAGATGGGAATGGGGGGTGGGCTGGGGCTAGAGTGGGGAGGGGTTGGGGGGAGGGAGAACAGGGGAATCCGTGGCTGACATGTAAAATTAAATTAAATTATAAAATAAATTGAAAAAAAAGAAAAGAAAAAGACATCCATCATTGACCTCTGGTCTCTACATACACATGCATCTACACACATGTGCATGAACACATACACACACACACACACACACACACAGGTTGAGAAAGAAGGAAAACACCTGATGTTGACCTCTGCCCTTTGCCCACAGCATACACATGTGCACACTCACACAAACAAAGTTTTACTTTACATACACAGACACAAAAAGTTCATAATTTATTTTTATACACAGGACTTTGGTTTAATTGCACCTAATCAATGACCAACTCCAAAAATCCCTCATCACAGTAGTTTCAAGTCAGCCCTTCATTGCTTGTTTGCTGGACCATTAATACAGCTCGGGCATGGCCTCTTTCGACACCTGTGTTGGATTCTCCAACTTCCAGTTCTGTGATGATACTCCATCGATGTCTGGAGAAGGTTCCTGAATGGGGCAGACCCTTGACAACCCCATTAGTCACATCTGCTCCACGGCCTCTTGAAACTCTAAACTACCACCAGGACCCATGAGCAGTTTCCTAAGTTTATATCTCCATTCATTCTTTCTCTGCATCCTGTGGCTCCTGGTCAGCCTTCAAGATCATCCTCTGTCCCTACTGTGAACTGTGTGTCCAACATGCCTCTGAGAATGGACTAGTCTCTTTTAATGGGTCTAGTCTGTCCTGTTTAGAATCTAGGTACAGATCCACAGTATTCAAGGACACTTTATTTATTTACTCTTTCTCTTTCTGTAGATATCAAAGAATATTTGTCTTTGTTTCTTTGGCTTTCAATGTCTTTAGAACACAATTGAAGCTGTAAATGTCTTTGTATGGATAGTGCCTAGCAAACTTGCACATTAGCTTTTAATAAATGTTGCATGCAATATTTAATTAACTTCTTCAAAAGGCTTTACAAAGACACAAAACAAGTCTTTGCATCTCAGAAGAAATGCTTTCGCCCCACATGAAGTAAGAGAAAACTAGAGTAAAAATTATATTTCTGTACATTTGGTGTTTTAAAATGTAGTATTTTCAACTTACTAGAGGTTAGAAGAGGAGAGGATGGAGAGAGATGGAGATTGAGAGAAGGTAGATCAAGGAGGGTTGCTAAGCTGTGTTTTTGAGATGGGAAAAGAGAATGTCAGGAATGAGGGAATTCACTGTGACAACCACGTTTAATTTAATATTCAGATTGCATCACTAATGAGCAGTTATTTTATGCTTGTTCATTTCTACTCTATGGCAAGAGCCTGCAAAGCTGTCGGTGTTCACCTCAGGGCTGGAAATCTCAGGAGAGTTTCATAGGAAGAAGGAGGGGATGGTAAGAGACTGAGAGCAGAAGATAGTCTGAGTGTGGGAGGGGGTGTTACTTTTCTTTCCAGGTAGATGTTTTTGAAAAGTAAGAGGTCTGGACAGATAGCTCAATGGTTAAGAACACTTGTGGTTCACAACACATGTTATGCAGTTCTCAACTTCAGCTCTAGGGGATCTGATGCCTTTTTCTGATCTCTGTGGGCACCAGGCATGCATATGGTGCCCATATACACATGCAAGCAAAACACTCATGCATAGAAAATCAAGTAAATCATTCTAAATTGTTTTTTAAAGTAAGAATAAAAACAAATGACTGGCATTTTCAATCCCTTCTTTCCTGATGTAATTAATTATTTAGCTAATTTACTAATGATCAACTTCATAGAAAATGGAGTAGTATTTCTACGGCCTTCTAGACTTTCATGCACCACATTTGGCTTTCGTGATATATTCCACAAATTCACCGTAATTAACTTAATCAATTGTATTTAATGACTTTGGGTCAGAACACCAGAATCTCTGTGCCAATTTCATTGTCTTTGTTGAAGCCTCAAGAGTATATTTCAGATATTGGCTTTCAGACATTTCCTTTTGAATCCGCTGCTATTTACTTACTATGTGCCAAAGCCACCATGTCAATGTAATTGAAAACAAGCAAGAAGGAGACTTGATGGCTCAGATGAATGGAAATGTGATCTAGACCCCTCCACCCACAACCCACTGGCTGGAGTCCAGACAGGGCTGATGGGGATGAAAAGTAATTACCATCCCATGGCTGGACAATGGTCTGTGAGAAATGAGCTGGGTGTCTCCAGTCTGACCGCCATGGACAGGTGTTCATACTGCAGCCTCCACCTTCAGTGACACGAGCCCAGGAACTGAGCAAATCAGAGATGCCAAACCTGCCTTCTTCCCCATTCCAGATGGGTGCCCATTTGTCATACAAGGGAACATGGCCTTTGGTTTTGAACTTAAAACAAGTAAGTAGGGAACGTGAGTGTGAACATCTAATCAAGTTTTATATTTTTCACTTCTCTGAGTGTTGAAATGAATATAACAACAAATGTTAGACATATTTACGTGTTTAATTAAATGCACTGCTCATAACCAAGGTAAATGCAATATTGGACAGATCAGAACAATATGACTATTTCTTAGCCCTATGATAATTTGTCTTGAACTCTCAAAATGCCATTCTTGCCTTAAAAATGCTGAAGAATAATAATGAGAATTCACTACCCACATCTGTTATAAAAATCATAGGAAACAACCAAATTCAATATCAATATTATTATCCCTTCTGCCAAAGTTGAAGATTATTTTCCCTATTCATTTAGTTAAAGATTTTTTCCCAAACTTTATAAATATTGTTATGTCTCTCCAATGCATTACCTCACAGGTCTCTTCTGAAAGGTATCCAAATTTTACATTAAGGCACTTGTGGGAAAAGTAAAAAAAAATAAATGGTTTACTTTAAGTGGGATTTGGAGAGGGTATGATTACGGTCTGAAATGTAACTCACTGACATAGTAAAAATGAACTTCCTAATGGATTCTTAAATTTTGCGTAAGCATTAGATCCATTTATTGAACTCCTTTCTGTGTGTCTAAAACTTACAATAAATATATGTATATATATATTTCCCTGATGGACTTTCTGCAGGGAAGGACGTCATACATTAGCTGTACAGGT
>NW_026294606.1:59574784-59629784 GCF_007827085.1 Peromyscus californicus insignis
TCTTGGGTTATATGAAGCCCTGTCTCAAACATATGAACAAACACACAAACAAAGCCGAGAGGAAATGGTTCAGTCAGTAGCGCGTTTCCTGTGCAAGTGTAAAGGGCCTGAGTTCAGCTTCCACAACACCCACATAAAAAGTCAGTGAGTGGCCCATGTCTGCAAACCCAGGGCTAGAACTGAAGATGAAGCTCACTGGCCAGCTAGCATGGCCAAATCATTAAGCTCAAGGTCCAGCTCTAGGTGAATAATCAAAGAAGACACCCGATAGCAACTCCTGGCTTCTCCACACACATATGCACTGTCGTAGCTAGGTTATTGTTGCTGTGGTAAACACCGTGGTGAAAGCAACCCTGGAAGGAAACAGTGTCTTTCAGCTTACCATTGTCATCCCTCATGAAGGGAAGTCAGGGCATGAACTCAAGGCAGGAGCTTGGAGGCAGGACCTGAAGCAGAGATGGTGGAGGACCACTACTTACTGGCTTGTTCCTCATGGCTTGCTCAGTCTATTTTCTTATACAACCCAGCACCACCTGCCCAGAGGTGGAAATGCCCACCATGGTCTGGCCCCTTCCACATCAGCCATGAATTCAGAAAAATGTTCCATAGACTTTCTCACAGGCTGATATGACGGGGGACATTTTCTCATTTGAGGCTCCCTCTTCTCAGATGACTCTAGCTTGTATCAAGTTGGCAAAAAACTGACCAGGATGCACATCCATGCACATTCTCACACAAACATATGCACACACACACACACACACACACACACACACACACACACACACACATACACACTAAAACAAACAAAAAGGTTATGATGTGATAGCTTCTGCTTTAAAATTTTATATTTTTGTCTATTTGTTTATTTTATTGTTTCCCCGTGAACAAATTCTTCCTCATGAACCAACTCCATGACCGTATTTGTTAGCTGATGAACCTCTCTGCTCATGAACGACAAAGAACAGGTTTATCTATAACTCCGGTGTCTGTTTGGTGAAGACAAATCTGAGGACACTTAATGGATTATGGAGGCATGGAGAAAGCAGGATAGGTCAGGAGGCCAGCCAAAGACAGGTGGGGAGGTCTACTAATGTGCTGATGGTGTGGAAGGGAAGTTAATTATTCATGGCTGTTTCAGGCACACAGAAACAGCACATGGTGGGAACTGATTCTAACTGCTGAAAAGTGGGGAATGTGGCTTCAAGGGGTACCTGAGTCATTCCCAATTGTGGGCAGCTGTAAAACAGAGCACCAAGGAATAAAAGTAATGGTTCCTGGAGCAATTGGACTACCTCTCTCCCAGTTACAGCCAAGAACACAGCTAGTCTACTTCTTGTTTGCAAATTATTATATTATTTATTTATATTGTGTGTGTGTGTGCATACTTGTGCACTCATGTGTTTGTGTGCACTTGTGTATATGTGTGTGTGTATGTGTGCGTGCACACATGCACCTTGGAGAACACATGCACCTGCCATAAGGTGTATGGGTATGTAGAGGTCAGAGAACAACTTATGGGATTCTGTTCTCTACTTCCACTGTGTGGGTCCAGGAGGTCCAACTCAAGCCTTCAGCCCTGGTATCAAGCACCATTAACTACTGAACCATCTCACTGTCCCCCTCTTCTTTCTTAGAATTCCAACTTAACTGCCATTGAGCCCCTTGTTGGAAACTTACCTAATGACTGATTCATCATGCTCACCTTCTCTGGCTCCTCCTACGTTCTCCATATTTCACTCTACTCAGCCCCTTTCAAGAGGCAACATACAAAGGACATGCATCTGTCCTGGTACTCACAAGCCCTTTGTTTACTGGTGCCAGCCTTGACAAGTGAGAATCAGAAAGGGCTAGATGAGAACCCAAAGCTAGGAGAGACGAGTGTGTGAGGAAAACCCTGTGAATCTTCACCACTCAGATGTTTCCTAATTTTCCGTCTTCAGGAGGGAGTCCAGAGTAGTGTGATTGGGAGAAAAATAAAACAAAACAAAAAACAGCAACTGGGCAATACTCTTCTAAAAGAAGACTTGTTCCTTTTTAATTTTTAAAAAGCAGTCAAAAAATGAATTTTCAATGGGATTCTCCACCCCATCCCCAGCCTTCAGCACCAATTGCCATTGTTTGGATAGATGTTTGGGATGTACTGAACACATCTATACCACATTAGAGGCTGTCATGGGGTTAGATACAAATAAAATGGAAGCCAGAGACATAATAAGAAATGTAATCACTGGCTTCATCATGGTTACATAAAAGTAAATAGGAAGTGATTAAGGGCAGTATCAGCAAAGGACATCCCTCATGCTATGTCTCATAAAAAAGTCATCCTATAAAAGTTATAGAGTTTATAATTACAATGATTTCTTTTAAGAGCAATGTGCAGCTCTGTCTATATCATCTAAGGTTAGTTCATCACCGACTTGTTTTCAAGCTAGGATCCCCACCAATGAGCAGTTGTGCCTAAGGCAGTCACTCTATGCCTCTGTGCATACGTGGGCAGTGTGTGGTGAGTATGTGTGTGTGGTACATGCCCGAGAGTGTAGGGATGTACCCACCCATGGGTGTGCACGTGGAAGCTAGAGCAGGACAGACACCAGATGTCTTCCCTTCCACCTTACTGACTTGAAACAAGGCATCTCATTGAACCGGAAGCTGGCTGTTTCAGCTAGGCTGGTTGGCCAGGAAGCTGTAGGGACTCAGCTGTCTTGCTTCTCCAATGCTGAGATTACAACATTCTCAGCTATGCTAGGCTTTGAAAGTGAGTCCTCGTTATTCAAACTTGGGCACTGATGCTTGGAGAACAAGCACTATTACTCACCGAACCATCTCTGTGGCACTCTGTAGACACTTTTTGATAGAGTAGCTGTTATGATGAAAACCAAACTGCCTGTGAACTTGTGATCTTCTTCCTCAGTTCTCCATTGCTGGGATAACAAGTGTGCAATAGGGTGGACCCACTTCATTCCTCTCTTCTCTCTTCTCTCCTCCCTCCCTCCCTCCCTCCCTCTCTCTCTCTCTCTCTCTCTCTCTCTCTCTCTCTCTCTCCCCCCCCCCCCCCTTGGTCCAATCATAAATAACACAGGAATTGGTTACATCCTTCCACCATGGGTCCCAGGCATCAAACTCCGGTCAGCAGGTTTGTCTGTCAAGCACCTTTACCTATGAAGCCATCTTGTTGGCGCCAAGGCTGTTATCTTGTACAATGAAAATGAAAGACATGCCTCATCTTCCAGCACATAGAACAATGTGACTTCATGAGCACACGTGGATAGTAAATGACTTCTGAAAAAGTAGAGAACTGCCCCACAGGTTTTTAAAGGTGATGTGAAGCCAGGTTCCAAATGACAGTCAGGGAAATAATGGGTTGGCTCCCTGGGGGTGGCAGTGGATTCTGTGTTGAGATGGCAGAGAGAGCTCTTTCGCTTGCCTCTCCATTTGGAAAAACATTTATCTGTCAGAAGATTAGTATAATGTCTACAAGTGATGGTGGTTAAGCAGTGTCACAAACCACACATAATTGAACAATGCATTCTCTTACTGTGCAGGGGTATCTTTCTCGATTGTATTAAGCAATAATTTGTTCCGTTATTGTTTCCTGAGAGCAATTACTTCCTATGGCAACTATATTGTACTGAAAGCGGTGCCCGGAGTGGGTCTGTTCTTCAACCTTGTGTGAGGAATGCAAAAGTAAGCAGAATCCAGGAATGCTGCAGGAAATGACTGAAAATAGAAATGAAGCTACAAAAGGGGAGGAAGCCACACATCATCACACAAAGTAGACATTATGACAGGGTGGTCTTAGCAGAGACTTCTGTGATGCTGTATGCTGTAGCTGAGAACACTGTCAGCACTTGAACTTGGAGAGCGGCTTTACCCCTGTCTTGAATGGCTGGTGAACCCATCGGCTTTGTTTACATAAGTCTTTGTTTTCCTCTGACTGTACCAGGAACCTGACATTTTCCCACTCACTATATTTCTGTGTTCTTTGTCCTGCAATGCCACGTTATGTTGAGCGGTTGACAAGTTGGCCGTGTGAGTGAAAGAGTCTCATTGACCATCTGACTTGTCCCTTTTTTCCTATGCCTTTTGCATTGAATTCAATTCTTCTTTATTACTTTTTTTCCCCTGGCCAACTCTGTGCAAGACTAAGGCCTCCAGGAAGCGAGTGAAGCATACTTGGCCTAGTTGAGTGGACTGAACTTAGTGGTGAGTCAGGAAAATTCTAGTGTGGATGAGAGTCACAGGGGTTGGCAGGAGACAGAGTCCCTTGGTAGCAATTCCAGCTCCTCCGCAAGCTTGCTGTGCGACTTTTTGGGTAAGTCATAACCTTTCTGTTTTTAGTTTCCTGAGAGGTAGAGATAAAACTCCAATGCTTTTCATCCATCTACTTCAGAGGAGTTGTGGTGAAGGTTAGTTAATTAATTGTCAAGACTGCTGCGTATGGGGTGTGTTAAGAAAATGTCAAAAAAGAAAAAAAAAGAATGGACAAATGGAGCAGGGTGGGGGGAAGGACGTGATCGCAGGCTAATTGCTAATTTTTCAGCGTCTGTACATTTCTAGGGCAGCTGTCAGGAAAGGTTTCCAAATTTGATTACTCTAAAATTATTTAGATGTCAGGTTGGTTATTTTTAGCTTCATTTCTTTCTATAGGTTCTGTGCAGGAGTCTGGTTGTGTCATAATTATATTTAAACCTCCATCAAAGAAGCAAGCGCTAGTGGGAATTTTGCTTATAGATATGATGTTCATTTTACTTATCTACTTTTGTTTTGTTTGGAGCCAGGGTCTCATTCTGTAGGTCAGATTAGCCTGGAACTCACTATGTAGCCCAGGCTGGCCTTGAACTCAGGATAGTTCTCCTGCCTAACCCTCCCAAGTTGGTTGTGATTCCAGGCACACACCACCACGTCCAGATTTCATTTTACTGCCCCTTTAAGATGCACCAAACCAGTGTCCATGCCAAGGAGAAGATGCAGTTGTTTTCTGTAGTGGAGGTCTAATTGTCTTTGGCCAGGCGAATAAGTGTTCACAGGAAAGTGCAGAACTTGGACCCTTC
The DNA here is from genome assembly GCF_007827085.1 of Peromyscus californicus insignis. Lineage (NCBI taxonomy): Eukaryota > Metazoa > Chordata > Mammalia > Rodentia > Cricetidae > Peromyscus > Peromyscus californicus. Next base: position 59,579,839 of record NW_026294606.1, read on the forward strand.
CAAGCTGCCAGTGCTTGAACAGTAAATGTAGTCCACAAGCTTTACTTTTATTATCTTCTGTACCCAAACATCAGTGAGTGTGGGGGGAGGATTGTTTCTCTCCCTACTCCTCTCTTGATGCATTTCCTTGGTAATGAACTTGTACCTCCTTACGAACATAGTCAGTGACAGGTGGGATTGTGGGCCAGACAGGCATGGAGAGGGCCTAGGGACACTGAACTATGAACAGTTTTGGCCATATTAGTGTCAGGCTTTGCAGAATTGTATTACCTGATAATGAACCAACAAAATATATAATAAAACAGTCAGGCTCGACACTAATGACTCAGATGTCAGCTAAACTGATGATTCTGGAGTCTCACCGTTCGAAGATAAAATAGGCCAGTTTCTAGCTTTCTCCTGAGCACATGAGTATTCACTGGCTTGGAGACACACTGGAAATGGTGGGGGAGCAGACACAGGGGCACACGCAGTGTGGAAACTGCTAGAACAGCTACTTTTTCATGTTTACCCAGGTTTGGTTGAACTAGAAAAATCACAGAAGGAATCACACAGAAGTGTGACCAGATGTTCAAGCCTGTGTGTGGCTCATCTTCTCTGCTTGCCTACTTAGTTCGCTCGTCTTTGGACAAGCTGGGAAGGAAGGTGGGACCAGAAATCTGTCTACGTTATAATGTGTTAAAGAACTAAAGGTTCGGTGTGGTAGCACGTGCCTGTGATCTCAGGACTACAGCAGCTGAGGCAGGAGGATTCTGAGTTACAGCCCACCTGGGCTGTATAGTAAGAGTATGTTTCACTCCATCCAAGCACTGAAGACCGTCTTCGGTCTGTAGTTGCTAAGATGCCCAACACTCTGAGACCCAGACTAGAAGGATCATTTCTTCCCATAGTTAGGGGGATTTGGGATTCCCTAGGAGCATGGCTTCTGACACAGTGGGCTAATAGTTTAGCTACAAATAGACACTTCCCTGACTCTTAAGGCCCAGAATTCACCCAAAGTGAAAACGGGGTGGGGGTGGGGGCTTAGGAGATGGCTCTTATTGTAAAGTGTTTACCAGGAAAACATGAGGGTCTGAGTTCAGACACCCCCCTGCCCAGCACCCCCTAAAAAGTTCTCATGCAAAAGGCACATATGTCTGTAACCCCAGTGCTGGGACAGGGTAGAAAGAAGATGATCCCTAGAACTCACTGCCAACTAGTCTAGTTGGTACACTCTTTCTCTCTCACACACACTCTTTCTCTCTCTCACACACACTCATACACACACTCTTTCTCTCTCTCACACACACATACACACACACGTACACACACTCTCTGTCATACACACATATGCACGCTCTTTCTCTCTTTCTCACACACATACACACTCTTTCTCACATATGCACTGATGTCCACCTAGCTGCCTCTCTCTCTCTCTCTCTCTCTCACACGCACACACACACACACACACCCACACACCCACACACACACATTCTTTCTCTCATACACACATACACACGCTCTCTTTCTCTCTCATACACATATACATACACACACTCTCTCTCATACACACATACATTCTTTCTCTCTCTCATACACACTCTTTCTCTCATACACACACACACTCTCTCTCACACACACATACACACACTCTTTCTCTCTTATACACACACACACTCTTTCTCATACACACACACACACACACACTCTTTCTTTCTGTCACACACATACACACACTCTTTCTCTCTTATACACACACACTTTCTCTCTCATACACACACACTCTTTCTCTCTCACACACATACACACACACTCTCTCTCATACACACATACATGCTCTTTCTCTCTTTCTCATACACATACACACACTCTCACACACATATACACATACACACTTTCTCTCCCTCTCTCTTTCTCTCTCTCACACACACAGGGAAAAAAGTGAAGAGCATTTTCTTTACCAAGTGTTGTGGGTAGTAAAGAAAGTCTGAAGAAAACACAGCTTCCCAGACATGTGTGGAAGAAAATCAGTTTTCAGGCTATCAACAAATGGTCACAAACCCTTAAAAGTAAGTGCATTTTTGGACACACTGGGGGTAAAAGTAGCAGAGATTTGTTTTCTTCTTTCTTTTCTTCTTTCGATGCCTACCACCTCTTCAAAGCATGGAGGAGGCCTCACACCCTGGCTGAGAGTGTGGGTGGTATGCACCTAGAACCCAAAGCCAAGACTAAAATAACAACATACATACACATACACACACACACACACACACACACACACACACACACACACACACCACTCAGAGAGACATTTCTTCTTGTCACATATGTGTTGTGGAAAATGTCTGGGGGGAAGGGGTGGCAGGCAGCTTCACAACCTTAAGATGTTTCCGTGGGAGTCACTGCTGCCTGGATTTTGAGGTAGCAGGCAAGTGTAGGTAGAGCAGTCAGAGCGTCCCACATGCTGGGCTATTTATAGCTCCCATGGTGAAAAAAAGAAAGCTAAGTGCAGCTTCTACCTGCTGCTCCCAACCGAAGCTCACAGACAACCGATAAGACCTCCTTTTGGTTGGCTTTGTAGTTCTAACTGACGCATATTCAAAAGTGATGACTTGGCTGCAGGCCCCTCTCTCCCCCCTCCAACAGGTGAGAGTCTCCCGCAACGTTCTCCTCTTCCTCTGCAGGAAACCCACTTGTTAGGCCCTTCCCAGACCATGTGAAAGACACCAGACTTCTTTTTTCTTTCTTTCTTTCTTTTTTTTTTTTTAAAGAAAAATCCTGCCAGGTCTGCTGATATGGGTCTGTAATCCCAGCCACTGAGGTGAGTGTGTTCAAGACTAGCCTGGGCAATTTAGCAAATTCTAGGAGTGCCTTATCTCAAAATAAAAAGGGAAAAGGGGCCTGGGGATATAGTACAGAGGCAGAATGATTGCACTCATACTACCCAGAAAATAAAACACAAAATTATAAAAATTTCAATTTATTTGGGGGAGAAAGTTTGTGATTTGCACTTGGGAGCTTTCTCTTTTAAAAGCATCTCAATGCATGCCAAAGTACTATTGCAAATTATTTGTCTTTCAGATCTTTTGTCTCCTTCCCCAGCTTACGTGCAAGACACACACACACACACACACACACACACACACACACACACACAGGGGGGAGATTAGAGACCCACAAACAAAACAAAATTGGTATGAGAGCCAGTCATGCCTTATAAACAAGATCTAGTTGTTGTCGGCTGCGAACCCTGCCCCTGTCACCTCCAGGGGCAGGGCAGGGACCAAGCAACTGGACTTGTTAAACACCATCTGAGGCCGTGTTTCCTAAGGCTGCCTACGCCAAAAAAAAAAAAAAACAACCCAAAAAAACAAAAAACCCTATTACTGTCATAAACTCTCAGTATCTCTTGACGAGAACTTATGATCTTTGCAAAGGGAGAAATCTCTTCAGAGCCAGGACCCTGGTGTTGAAGGTGAAGGGTGGTGCAGGGCGGGGCATGGCCCCCGGAGGCCGGGCTGGCAGCGCCCCAGGCAGCGCTCTCGGTAAGCAGGAAGCTGCGGCCGGGCTGAGTCGCTGAAAAGCCACTGGAGCTAATAGATTGTGGTCATGAGGAGAGCGGCAGCATCTCGGTAGTGATGGGAACACTCACAAGCATCATCAAAACAGTTGCAGAAACGTGCTGAGCTCTGCACTCCTGAGCCGGTGCCTTCAGCAGCCGCCTTGGAGTTGGCTGGAAGCGGCTGCAGTCTTGTGTTTCCATCTAGCCTCACACTGCCTGAGGATGCCAAGAGCCATAGTAATCGGGTGCCATAGGGAGTCCACCCGCAGCGCTGGCTGCGGGCAAAGATGCCTGCACGTTCCAATGCCCTCACCCCTTCTGGTTGGTTGGTCAATGTTTGCTTTTACCTTGCAACCCAACCCACCTCCATCTCCAGTGGAAATGCTGTCCCCCCCCCAACCCCCCAGTCAAAGGAGCTTCCGTCATCTGCGCCTCTGCATGTGAATTTTTCTCCGAACACAGTCCCTGCTTGATAGATGAAACTCTGGCAGGTGCCACTAACCATTAAGAATGTTACATGCCGGGCGGTGGTGGTGCACGCCTTTAATCCCAGCACTCGGGAGGCAGAGCCAGGCGGATCTCTGTGAGTTCGAGGCCAGCCTGGGCTACCAAGTGAGTTCCAGGAAAGGCCCAAAGCTACACAGAGAAACCCTGTCTCGGAAAAAAAAAAAAAAAAAAAAAAAAGAATGTTACATAAGGGAGGGACGTTCTTGTTTCAAGCCCTCCCCGATTCAACATTTGTTTTATTACACACAAGGGTTAGAATTAGTCTTCTGAGGAAAGGGCTCCAGGAAAGGACCTGGTCAAGTCACTGAGAGATGATGCTTGTGGGTGTGACACTGAGCAAGAACAAGGAAACCAGCTCCGAGGTCACAGAACACGGCTGCCTGTCACTTCCCTGGTGCCTGGGTGTCCCCCATCCCTCTGTGAAAGGTAAACCCACGCCATTTGAGGCACCGCACATCTGTAACCCCAGCTTTTGGGAGGCAGAGGCAGGATCAGAAGTTCAAGGTTTTCCTCAGCTACATAGTGATTTTCAGTCCTTCTCTTTACTTCATTATTTCTGTTATTAATTGTATTATTTTATCTTTTAATTGGGTTAAAATAAATTCATTGTCCAAACGTTTAGTGGTTTGACTACATTCACGTGTTGAAGGGTTGGATTCATTTCTCTGATCTCCATCTCCTTCTCCCTCATCCCCTTCCCCTCTCATTTCCCTTCTCCCTCTTCCCTTTGCCTCCTCCTCCTTCTCCTCCTCTTCCTCCCCCTCCTTCTTTTTAAGAAGGAACTTGGGGTGCTCAGGCTGGCCTCATACTGTGTAGTGGATGCTAACCTTGAACTCCTGGCCCCTTCCCTAGTACAGAGAGCTGGGAGGCATGCTCCATCATGCCTGGCTATATTCAGGTTTCTTTAAATAGCAGTTTCTAAAAGTGTTCAGTTTTATTTTAAAGCCCATAATCCCTCTCCAAATAACTACTGTGCAGAATGTGTCTTTTGGTGTATATTCTTTCAAGCTTGGTTCTGTACCTTCTACCTTCTCTCTACCCACCCACATTGGGATCTTTTAGCTTTGCAAACTACTTCTCCATTTGTACCTGTCGTAAGACTTCAAATGTGTTACAGAAAGGGACTCTTAATAAATCCTCTTGTTTTGTAGTATGCACAAGATCTCATAGGATACTCCTTTCTGTAAACATCTTGGGTCCTTTCAGACCCAGGCAATTTCAGACATGAATATGGTGTGTCAAGAAGAGGCAAGACAATGAGCAGGCAAACCTTTGATCCTCTCAGAAATCAAGTTAGCATCCAGAAGACGGTGACATTCTACCTGATGTGCCTGCTATCACCTTGATCATGACCTGCAAGACTCACCTGCAGCAGTCTTTGTGATAGCATGCAACCTCGCTCTTCACTATGGAATAGTCACATGGAGGAAGGGAGAGGAGATGAAAGGATCCAGGGGTTTGAAATAGCAGACGGACAGCATCATTTACAGGTATATGAATTTGACTTTTTGGAAGATTTCTAGATGTAGCTGAAATGAGTTGGATATTTTAGGCTTGAGAAGGCATTATACAGTCTCTAGCCTATATCTCTATTTATAGAAAGAAAGAAGGAAAGAAAGAAAGAAAGAAAAACAAAAAGGCTAAGGAGATGTAGGGGCTCATGAGTCCTTGAAAGAAAGAGCCAGGTTCACTGCCGTTGCAAGGCAACCTTTCTATTTCTCTTACTCTCTGCTTCCCTTCCTGCTGTGTTTACTGAGCACTTACTACGTGCCAGCCATTGTTCTTTCCAGTGCCAGGAAAACAAATAACACGTTTTCCTTTAGTGTGCTATATGCCACACAGTGTTCTGATCATCTTTCATGTATTAACACATTTATTTACCATGTTGACAGCCAATCTCAACTGATAAGATCTCGGATCACCAGGAAAATGAACTTCTGGGCATATCTGTGAGGGATTATCTTGATTCGGTTAATTGAGGAAGGAAGACCTGCCCACTGTGGATGGCACCATTCCCTGAGCTAGGATCCTGGATTGTATAAAAGGGAGGAAGTGAGCTGAACATAAACATTCATTGCATTGTACTTCTTGACTGATACTTCAGCATGAGTCTGCCACTGTGACTTATACTCCAGGTAGGACTATAACCTTAAACTGTGAGCTATGAGCCAAAATAAGTCCTTTTCCCCTGAAGTTGCTTTTTCTATTGTTTTTGTTGTTTTTAACAAAAGTAACTAAGAGACTCCTTCCAAAGCCTTCTATGGTGTTACCCACATTTTATAGAGAAGTGTGGGACACAGGAAGGAAGTTGTAAAACCTAGATTCAAATTCCACAACCTAACTTGGAGACCACACTCTTAGTAAAGATTGTTTGTGTTTATATTTAGGTCCAATTGTATATTTATTCATTCTTATTGCTATGGTTAAATACGGGCCCTTTAAAACTTTTCTTCTTTTTCCTCAGACTGACTTCAAGCTCATGACTTTCCTTCATGATGGGATTACTGGCTTGATTGCACTAGCTTTGGTGTGTGTGTGTGTGTGTGTGTGTGTGTGTGTGTGTGTGTGTGTGTGTGTGTGTATCTGCAGGTGGGAGTCAGAGAAAAGCCTCAGCAGTTGGTCCTTAGGAATCATCCACCCTGACTTTTGAGGCATGGCTCTTTAGCTTGGAGCTCAGCAAGTAGTCAGGCTGGCTGGCTCACGTGAGTTCAGAAGTCTGCCTGTCTCTCCCTCCAACACTGGGATTACAAGCATCTGCCTTTCCATATCTTACCTGGTTAAAAAAGGTGGATTCTGTGGATCAAGCTCAGGTCCTCATGCTTGCAAACCAAAGCAAAGCAAAAAGCAAAGCAAAAAGCAAAGCAAAGCAAACCCCTTACCAATTGGCTAAAATGTCTTCCCAGCCCCTAACATTAGGGAATTGGTCTTGAAAGAGACAGTCAGGTTGGGTTAGACCAGATACCTTGTGATGGCTATTTCTTATTAGAGACCTACTTCCTGCAGCCCACGTGTCCTAGCAAACAGTGTGTTCTAGACCTCAGTCCTACCATTGGGGTTTTACAAAGCACTTCCATACTTTTTCCTTGAGCTTCAGTCTTGGCCTTTGGAGTAGACATCGTTATCTCTGCTTTGAAGACGTGCACATAGAGGAGGCTCAGACAAGTTAGGGAACATTCCCAAAGTCACCTAGCCAAGTTGGGATCTAGGTTGCGCTTCCATGTCTGGAAGGTCATCTGAGGCTGACAGGGCTCAGTTAACTCAGAGTAAGGAAGCAGCCTTTCCTGAGTGGAAGTGGACTGATGCTGACTGAGATGGGGGTGCTCAAAGGTTTGACAGGAAAACACAGTAGCCTGCTCTCTCAAATGCAGAGTTTAAAGAGTGCTTTCATGCATTAAGCAAACTTGTAGAGAAACTGCTAGAAAGCAATGAGATTGGGTCTGATGTTGAGATTCTTAAACCACTATCAGCTTCCTGGAAACATCCTTGGTAGTTTCTATGCAGATCTGTTATGATCTTTCCCTTCTCATTTCCTTCAAGTTACTTCCTCCACTAGGGCAATTTCAGGAACAAAAATAAACATGCTTGATGTTTCTTTTGTTCTCCAAACTAAAGACAGCTTTACTAAGTCTCCAGGAAAAATCATATATCCATATTTTATTTTTTAAGAAAAGCATTATTTAGGGTGGTAGAGGAAGGGGGATCAAGAGTTGAAGGCCAGCTTTGGCTATGTGGTGAAGCTAGCCTGGACTATGTGAGATCCTATGCCAACGAAAAAATGAAAACACATCAATACAACAGGGTTGGAACTCTTGTTGTAGGGAGAAAAGCATAAATGAGAAATTCAAACGGCCTTTGGCCACTAAATTATTTGTCTTAGGGTGTGAATGAGAAACAGCAAAATGAAGATACATATTTTACTCAGAAACTAGATCTCTGGCTGTTTGGACAACTGAAAGTCTTCATGTTTCCTGCCAGCACTGGGAAGGGCAGGCCCTGAGGAGAAGATGAGTCAAGGTAGGTGCTGGCCTGTCCACACTCTTACTGTGGAGTGTGTTTCCCAGTGTTGACTTCAGGCTGTAATGCACCTGTGGATACGGCTCCACCTATGACCTCTTGGCAGAAAAGTATACCTGTTTGAGAACCATCTATACCACTTCACAACTGTTAAGAGCTCTGGCCTTTGACATTAAATAAATAGGGTTAAGCGTAGCTCTCCTAGAGAGATAGGACCTCAGATTGTATTCTGGACCCTTAAGTGACCTGAGCTCAGTTCTGAAAGCACAAAGGTCCAGGGGTACCTTTAAATGGGTGTCAGTGTTCTCTATACTATATTTATCACTTGTACAATAATTCATTACTTTATCTTTAAAGAAAAGAAAAAAATAAAAAGAAAATGCCAGATGCGGTGGCATACTCCAGTACTCTCAACTCTTGGAAGACTGAAGCAGGAGAATGACTGTGAGTTCAAGGCTAGCCTGAGCTACATAGTAAATCCCTGGCCAGCTTGGGATACAAAATGAGAACCCTTCTCAAGACACACACACACACACACACACACACACACACACACACACACACACACGCAATAATGATGATAATGATAATAATAATAATAAATTTTATTTCAAACATTTTGGGAAAACTTCATATTGTATGAGATCTACCCACCTACCACAGCTTTAAAGGTTTACAGGATTGCTCATTATAGGTATCATACTGTAAGTAGATTTCTAGAATGTTCTTATCTTGCCTTAATTGAAACACTGTACCCATAAACAACTCCCTCTTGCTCCTTCTCCTCGACCCTGGCAGCTCCATTCTCTGTGTGCTTCCATGGATGGATTTGGCTGTTTTGGATTCCCCGTGGAAAAGAAGATTAAGGTTCCTCAGAAACTGAATGAATGAATGAATACAGAGAACTAGGAGATCTCCAGCAATCCCAGTTGTGGGTATGCTTCCTGGCTAATTGAACTTATATACTCTTGCAATCCTGTTCACCTTTGGTGGGTTTGGAGTGACCTGTGGGAGAGGCTTCTGGGGTCAACGTTAATGGGATAAACAATTTCCTAGTTTAGACTCGGTGATGTGAAGCCCTCTTTAGTTTATTTCATGAAGCTATATTTGGATGTGGCCAACGAGGGGGTGAGATTATCTGCAACAAAGGATGGGGCATGGCTTCTCCGTGACTACACTGGAAATCACATTTTGTAAATGAGTGGTATTTTGGGTATCTTTCCGAAGACCATTTACGGGCTTCTAAAGGATATTTGTTGCTGTTATACCAATAGGCTGAAAATCATGGCTAGCAGGTCTATTTTGAGGGTGAGTGGTCCAAAGCTAGATGGTCCTATGGCATAAGTAGTGTGTCCCAGCTTTCAAAATGTCTTTTCTAAGGGAGACTCTCTCTCTCATCCCTTTCTTGAGTAGAGACAGGTAGAAGTCCAACTGTCAAAAGTATGAGAGAAAGTGTTTCTTTCTATGATTAGTTCCTTCTAATAAACATGGAGCACGAATTGTGTAAGTGTGGGACACTGTCTCTCCCAGTCAGAGCAGCAGCAGCAGCAGCAACAGTGCACTGACATCTTGCTTCTTTCAGGCTGCTGTATCAGGAAGAGACATTGGTGCTTTCCATTTCTCTTTAATTTCCTTAGAGTCATTTTCAGAGTCCTGAATTACTCTTCGACCCTTTCATGTTCATCTGCCACTCCCTGTTTAGAACATAAGTCTTCTCAGTAGCACAACAGGGCCGCTAGTCCATGCCTGCTGCCTAACTTGGTTGTGTGTGTGGTTTTGGACAAGTGACTCTAACTCTCTGGGTCTCTTGTTTTTTCATCTCTGAACTATGAGTGTTAGGCAAGAATGACCATGTCCAGGTTCTTGAGAAATCGAAAAAAACAAAACAACAACAACCAAAAACCCTTAGGATGTTGTGGGCCAGGTGTTAGGGGTGGTCTTCGGTTTTCACCTAGTAACCAAGATACAAGCATCGCAAGATTTTATTTCAACAACGGGAACTCAAAGGTAAGCTCGGAGGAGAAAAATCTTAGTGAGTGGGCGAGGGTGCTGGGCTTCTGAAGAGAAGCTCGTTCTGACTATTTAGCATCATAGGCAGTGGTGTAACACCATCAAGTTAAACATGTGTGATCCATAGTTCTCTAAAATAACTGTTGATCATGTTGAAATCTCAATGTGTCTGTACGAAAATGTGTTGGAGAGGAAATCACTCAGGTTCATCTCCCACTCCCTGTTTAGAACATACCTCTTCTCATTAGCACAACAGGGTCAGCGGACACCCCAAATTCTTCTCTGTAATGAAAAGTTCTTCACAAATCTGAAGTCAAAGCATGTAGCTGGAGTCTCCAGTCTACTGCTTCTCAGCCCTGTGGAGACCATAGTAGATCTAGAACAGATTACTGGCCTTTTCTGATTTATCGTAATTTTACCTGATTTCCTTAGGAAACCAATACAAGGCCTGCCATTCTGCCTTATTTGGAGGGGAAAGGAAGGGTGCAGTGCCATTCTTATGTTCTGGTTTTTGTAAATATCCTACATACTGTTTGTTAGTCTGTCAAAACAACTGTTCAACTTTGTACAAGGGAGTTCGGTTGGTATTTGGAATGCAGTGGTTGGGTAGAATTCAGTTCACAGTCTTCTGATTAAAAGCAGGTGATACCAAGAAAAGTGATGACGTGTTTAACCCTTCAGTCCTAACCTGTGCATGCCAGCTAGCACATCATTAATGCAGAAACTTTGAGAGCCTCTGGAAGCAGACAGTTTGATACTTCTTTGGGACTGGCAGGTGGTCTTGGCTTCACACTCAACTCTTCTCTGAGGAGAAAGGTGGTAATAACCTAACAAGTGTAGGTTCTGCTTTGGATTATAAATCATAGTTCAGGAACTTCTCTCCTCTCTTCAACAAATATAGTGCCACAGAAGGAGCTGTCAGTGTGAAATTATTAATTTATGTAATCGCTCAAAATATGTTATATCCTTCACTCTCTTTTTTGTAGGAAAGGTGGATTGGCTAAAAAGAATCATGGTCTAGAAATCTAGCACTTAGATATTCTGGTCTTAAAAGTAAGAGAAGAAAGCACTTTGGTGTTGCTATAAATTCATGTCATAGGACTCGAATGGATATCATAGCTCTGCCATTTCATTGTGGTTCTGGGTCAGTTAGCTTCATCAGTTTCCACAGTGACTATTTCAAATGCTCTCTGCCCTTTAAACATCTGGCCTCTTTTGTCTTACTGCTCCAACCCTTCTTGCTTCATCTATCTCAGTTAAACATCTTCTCTCCTGTGTTATAAATAAAATAAAAGCTTCCAGATGGAAACTCCTTCAACTTTCAGGTATCCAGATATGGATAATGTGGTGGCTTCTTGTTTGCTTGTTTTGATCTGTATCCATGACTTCTTCTTTCTTTCTGCTCCCTGGAGCTACCCCTTCAATATCGCTGTCATTATTTCACATCTCATTACTTCCCATCCTTTATGGGAAGTGACATTGTCAATGGCCCCTTCGTTTATCTTTTATGTTCTCAACACCTGCATATCTCTAGGGCTCTTTCTATTTAGTATAGATGCTTCTTTCAAGGTTTCAAAATCTTTCCCTTGAGTTTCTTTCTTCTCCACCCATTGCCTTTGAAGGTCATTTACATTTTTTGTTACCACTTCTTTTTCTCTTCCTCATGCAGGGAAATCCATTGCTTTTCTGGCTCAGCCTCCCTTAAGCTTACCATAAATCACTGTATGGTTATTGTGTTTATTTTTGGTCATCTCTACCTGATTATCTTAAAAGTTCTTCTGGCTCAGCATTTCTAAACTTGAACACACAATCTACTGATGCTCTGTGCCCAAGACTGCTTCTCTTGCTAGCTCACTGGCCCGCTTGTCTCCTCTTGGCTCTTCTCATCCTTTTGATTTAATCTTCTGGGTATCTCTTGGATCTGTCCTTTGCTTTCTACGTCTACAGCCTCCTGCTTTCTCCATCAGAGATGACTGTGCTGTCCTCCTGACTGGCCATCAAGCACTCTCTCAGTTCTTTTCCACAGTAGAGCTAAAGCTAACCTTCCACACAGCAACTTTCACCCTGATCTCTCTTGCTTAAAACACAATAGCTTTTTCTTTTTTCTCAGACTACAAGTGTGCATAGAGTTGTTTGTCTAAGATTTTTCCCCCTTTCATGCTTTCTTTAATTGATTCCTTTAAATTATCACTTCATGTATGGCTTACATGAGTCTTTCTGAACTCCCCAAATGCAAGTTAGCAGTAACTTCTCCATATTTGTGTGGTTGTTGGATTTATCTAGATAGACATTATATTTTGAGAAATAGTTCATGTGTCTTTGACTCATCAGTTAATCTTACATGAAAGAATAAATAAATGGACAGACCATGTATTTAAGAAAGCTCTGTGTACACTTTGGACAAACACAGAAGAAAGAGAATAGAAATATGTGCTTATAACCATTTGTATTAATCTTCCACACCAGAGACAACTAGGCATTCACTTCACATTCATGTTCCCCTGATGATGGGAAGGATTAGCCAGAGTCCTTGCTAGAAATGCCTCCACACACCGCCCCTCCCCCCCCTGCCAGTTCTTCATACTGATGTGTTCACATGTAATTGGCTATTGCTAGAGAGTTGGAAGTTGGAAGATGTATATTTTATTTCTAGGTCAAAGCTATTACTCCTTTTCCCTGGCAAGACCAAGGAATAGAGAATTGTGAGATTCTAGTAGAAGGTAGAGCAGAAATAGAAGTAATAAGAACTGAATACCTACAAGGAGGAAAGATGCTCCCTACCCGTAAAGAGGGCATTGGATGGCCTGATGTTGCAGTTACAGGCGGTCATGATCTGCCCGATGTATGTGCTGGGAACTGACCTCAGATCTTCTGCAAGAGCAGTATGTGTTCTTAACCACCGAGCCATGTCTCCAGGACTGCTTCCTAACCATGAATAAGAGCTGATCGACAATTAATGGGAAGGTAGGGCAATCTACCCTTCCATCTACTTTTCTAAATAAGTTCTGTTTGGACATAGCTATGCCTGTTTACTTATATACTGCACATGGCTAACTCTGTACTACAAGAGCTGTTAAGTTGTTGAGACAGATTGTATGACTTACAGTTATTAAAATAGCTATTATTTTGCTCCTCACTGTGAATGTTGCCAATACCTGATCTATTGTGATGAGCAACTGTAAATTAGGGATTTAATTGTTATAGCAACTAAGATTACCCTGACCAGTCTGCTCATGTTATACATCCTTGTTTTTTTAAATAAATATTTATTGAATATCTAATATGTTTTTAATATTGTAGGAGTCAAATCTTAGAAATTTGGTTCCTGTTCTTAAGGAGCGTGTAGCTTTGCTAGGGAGATAGACAAATTAATGTGCAATTAAAATGTTGATATAATAGTGATATATGCTAAGTGCTGGTGACATGCTTTAAGACAGAGGAAAGGGAAAGGCTATACAGGTCAAATGATTCATTGAGACTCTGCCATGTGGATGAGTCTGTAGGAAACTTCTCATGGACTGCCCTTGGGATGAACACCCACAGTGGATGGAGAGGAAACAGGAAGAGGATTCTGAATGTGGAATGCAAGCGCTGGGATGGCCCTTTACCATCAGGCCCTGGGTACAGGCTGTCCCCCAAGAAGGAAGTTATGAACTTGTGGGAGCCTGTTTCTTTCTAGCTCAATGCAGGTCCTTGGGAGAAGCTTGAGCACAGTCCTGTCAGTCACTGGGGTGTGAGTTCCTCCATCTTACAGTGCAGTCTGGATGGTGGACACTTCACCATAGGATGACTTAGCGTAAATCCTTGGGGGAAACTAAATCTAGGGTCAGATTTCAACTTTGAAAGGAGCTCTCTTCCTTGTGAAGGGAGTGCCTGAGGCAGGAGGAAAAATACACTGAAATCCCAGAAAATGGGACAGAACACAGGAAGGTTGGAGATAGAGATCCCACTCTGACCTAGAGGCCTGTTTTTCTGTGAGGGTATTTCCTGCCTCTGCCAGACAGACAGGAGACAAGGGAGCTGTCTGTGGTGGGAATGGCTGATTATGATTGTAGAATACCTACATTCCAAACTCCAGGCCATAATTACAACTCTCTTACATTTTAAAATGGAATTTCCTCTGCTCAGGTACCAGGTATCTAAACCTTCAGTCTGTATGGCTTTCCAAGGTCTGTATTAGGAAAGGGATGTCTTATTTTTACAGTTTGAGTTTTTATCTTGAGACAGTGGCTCCCATCCTGGTCAGGATTTCTCTTGTTTCCTGGAATTCTCTGTTCTGCTCCGTTCGCTCCCTTACTGAGAGAGTTTGATTGATGGATGTAGTTGTGAGTGGCATAGTCAAATCCTCCACCCTGGTGAAGAACAGCCATTGTTTGGTTTATAAACACAAACACAAGACATGTTTCACCCATTAGGCAGAGTAAATGGTAAAATGACTGGGCTCCCAGCTCAAAATGAAATTCTGCTTAAAAACCTAAAACAGATGAATGAATAAACAATGAGGCAGAAGCACTTCACAAAGCATGTTTGTTATAAATACCCAGGGAAGATCTGTATATATTTAAAAGCTGACTTTAAGCTCTGTGCTAAGCATATTGTTTAGTATATGCCTTGGTTTGATACATTGTGACTTTATTTCTACGAGTGGCCATTATTTGTTTTTTCTTTTAATTTAGTTATTGCGTGAAAAACCAAAAAAAAATTTAGTTATTGCATTGATTCTATCCCATTGTATTCCATTATACTGTACTATATTGTGGCTCATGATGTTGACTTTATGTTTTATGAAGAAAATGTTGAATGTTGTAATGAATGTCCAGTAGCTATATATTTTTATAATGTTGATTATGTGCTCTGTGTTTGTAGAGTAACCTAAATGTAATGTGAGCACAAAAATTTACTTTCCTTGGACTAGAATATTTGAAATTTATATCTACTTTATGCTCTTGTCTGGTCTAGCTGTTACTCTAAAATAGTGTAGCTATCTTAATCAATTTATGGGGCACTATTACTTTACAGTAGCCCTTTTAAGGACAGACATTTTAGAGGCATGGATACTGATGTTACAAATATTTAGCATGTTCCTGAATTATACAAATGGTTAGAACCACAACCAGGATAGAAGCCCAGATTTCGGACTCTTCTTTTGTTTGTGAAAGCAAAACAAAACAAAGGCTGAGGCTCAGTGGTAGAGCTTTGGCCTAGGTCGTATGAAGTCCTAAATTCAACCCTTGGCACTGCCAGAAGCAATGGAAATACAATAACGAAACAGACAACCAAACAGAATGGTACTTGTGTTCCCAGGCTCTCTCATGTAAGTCTCCTCAGAAATCAAAATATGAGGTTTAAGGACAGAGGGGGCAGTTCTTTAATATCATAAACCTAGAAAACACTGTTTCAAAGGACTCAGTAAAGAGTGTCTCAAAAGTTTCTCTAAGATGTGCTTGTAAGACCTAATGATTCCTTCATGACCCATTCCTCTACTGTGTGTAGAACCTAATGATTCCGCCATGACCTGTTCCTCTACTGTGTGTAGAACCTAATGATTCCGCCATGACCTGTTCCTCTACTGTGTGTAGAACCTAATGATTCCTCCATGACCTGTTCCTCTACTGTGTGTAGTGTCTAATATTCCTCCATGACCTATTCCTCTATTGTGTGTAGGGTCTAATATTCCTCCATGACCTATTCCTCTATTGTGTGTAGGGTCTAATATTCCTCTATGACCTGTTCCTCTATTGTGTGTAGTGTCTAATATTCCTCTATGACCTGTTCCTCTACTGTGTGTAGGATCTAATGATTCCTCTATGACTTGTTCCTCTATTGTGTGTAGGACCTAATGATTCTCCCATGACCTGTTCTTCTACTGTGTGTAGGGTCTAATATTCCTCCATGACCTATTCCTCTATTGTGTGTAGGGTCTAATATTCCTCCATGACCTGTTCCTCTACTGTGTGTAGGATCTAATGATTCCTCTATGACTTGTTCCTCTATTGTGTGTAGTGTCTAATATTCCTCCATGACCTATTCCTCTATTGTGTGTAGTGTCTAATATTCCTCTATGACCTGTTCCTCTACTGTGTGTAGGATCTAATGATTCCTCTATGACTTGTTCCTCTTTTGTGTGTAGGACCTAATGATTCTCCCATGACCTGTTCTTCTACTGTGTGTAGGGTCTAATATTCCTCCATGACCTGTTCCTCTACTGTGTTTAGTTTCTTCCTTCTGAAATTTTGTGCTCATTCCCTTAACTGTCCTTTCCACAGTGAAAGAATTCATATTATCCTCTAATTACATGTCCATGTATGCATATATTTAAGTTATTGTTATTGTCATTATCATTATTATTAAGGTAGGCTCTTACTACACAGCATAGGCTGGCCTTGAACCCATGATTCCCATGCTTTAAGCTCCCCAAGGCTGGGGTGACAACCACATGCACAATGTCCAGCTCTTGATAGTTGCCTCTAAGCTTAGTCAATGGCACTGTAGGTTGGTGGAATGGAAGAAGACTGAGGTCCCACTTAATCCTTAATTATCTCTTCAAACTAAGGATACATTCAGCTTTGGCAATGCCATAGAAGACACTAACTCTCTAAGGCTATGTGCTGTTTTTTCTGGGGTATGTTCTAGCATGTCTACATTTCATTTTTTGTTGTTGTTGTTGTTAAGGAAAACAACTCCATTTATATTACTGAGAAATCCAGTCTTTCTTTCTTCACCATAGTTTGTTTGTTTGTTTGTCCAGATCTAGGAAACACCTGGTGCTCTGTATTTGTGAGAGTCATCCTTCCCAGACTGAGTATCCATGTCATTAGATACCAGGCCAATAATCCCTTTCTCGTTTTCCTTTTTTGAGTTACACTTCTGAACAAAATGGGAGATATTTAGTTGGGTCTGATAGATTCAATAGAAAGTCGTTGACTCCAGTGCCTCTGTATTTTACATTTCACCTTAAAGAAACAGGCTAAAGACAGTGTAGAACAATGGTTCTCAACTTGTGGGTCATGACCTCCACAGGGATTTCATATCAGAGATCCTGCATATCAGATATTTACACTACGATTCATAACTAGCAAAATTACAGTTATAAAGTAGCAATGAAATAGTTTGATAGCTGGGGGTCACCACACCATGAAAAACTGTATTATAGATAGGGTTACAGCATTAAGAAGGGTGAGAACCACAGTTCTAGAAGTTTCTGGCTTATGTGGTAACTACATTCTTTACCTTTTCTGTTCATTTTCATTCTTGTTTTTGTTTGTTTGTTTTGCTTTATGAGACAGATTCTTCAACAACTCTGGCTGGCCTTGAGGATAGCCTTGAACTCCTGATCTTCCTCCATCTACCTTCTGGATACTTAACTTTATAAATATGACCTATCAGAAAGCCATGACAACAAATCCCATGGAAAACAATGACTTTAACATGAGACAAACAATGTTAGATTTTGGAGAAAATTGGAAGAAATTGATCTATCACTTTAACATTCCTCTTCATGAGAATGTCTACTTTTGACATACTTACTATGTTTAACTATCAATTGACTAGTTTCCTAAATAGTTTTGCAAAGTGATATATTTGAGCTGATTTGCACCTCATTCTTTGCCTCAAAAGTCAGTTTTATGTAGCGTTGCTGGAATCAACCAGATTGTTCTTATTGAAAAACAAAATAAAACAAAAAAAAAAATAGCCTTGGGAGCATTTTGAGCTTTGGTTACATTGATTCCCCTGCTTCCTGCATTTCTAGACAGATTTTCGCATTTCCTTCTCCTCTGCTGACTGGCACCACAATACATTTCATTGTCAAGTGTGCTGGGGTGTCAAGCTACTAATGCCAAGGCTGGAGCCTCTGGGGATCTATTTCTGAGGACATGGGTGTTCTGGAAGCCAGTCTCCTCCCTCCCCACCCACCCCCAGTCTTTAAAGCAAGCACTGTGCAAACCCAACCAAGCAGATCATTAGCCAAGTGTCACTCTCGGTGCAAAGGAGGTGAAGGTCATTGTGTTTAGTGACTTGAAGTGCCTCCGTTGAATTGTATTGGCATTCCCCAATAAAATAAATAAATAAATGGGCAGTAAAGTTCAGTGACCTTCGGAGGGCACAGTGACAGCCATTTAGTGTCAAGTAACAGAGAAGGGTGTAAAGAGGAAATAGAACTGGGCACATACACACACACACACACACACACACACACACACACACACACACACACACAGAGTTGGGTCTGTCAAAGAAGACAGTGGGATGGATAGTCGTCACATTTGAAGACATTTTATTAGATACAAGGTTTTTGTTTAAGGATCCATCACTGCTGGGACAAACCAGTAGGTAGTGTTCTTAAAACATGGCCTCTGTCTTTAGTTGGATATAAAGATCAGGAAGGGGTTCATCTAAGGTGTGTTATCTCAGCAACCTTTGGAGGGCATATAGATGGGAATATCTCTGAAGGGAGCAGGCCTGCGAAAGGAGGTACCAAGTAAACCCCAAGCTGTGTGTACAAGGACACGGACTGAGACTTCTTGGAACACGTGCAGCATAAGTAGAGTCAGTGTGTAAGGCATGGCTAGAAGGGAGGACCCATGTGTGGTGGAGGCAGAAGCTCAGTTCATGGTTGACTTGGACTTGACTAAGTGGGCCTTAGGGAGATAGCAGCAAGGTTTTCAGGACGACTGGGCTGAATAGACTTGAGCATCACTGATGGATGCTAATCAGCCTAGCAAGAATAACTTTCTGGCCTTCACTTTTGTCCTTATCTCCTAAAGCAGATCTGACACCGAGGTCAGGGCCAGTCCTATCCAAACTGAGAACGTGACAACTCTGCTCCCCTCAGCTCCACTTGACCTTTAATATTTCTTTTCAGTTTGATTTTGAATTCTGATCCTCGTTTGACTGTGTTTATAATCCATGACATTTAAGAGTTCATCTTACGGCTCAGGCTCTGCTGGGATGTTACTGAAAAGCTTTGTTTCCTTCTAGATTAAGGATCACTCCACCATGTATTTCTGTTTTCTTCTTGGTGCATAGTTCTGATCTTTGATGAAAAACTAAGTTTTCGGCACATCTCTTTATTTTAAAAAAAAAAAGTGAGCGTTGACGGAGCACACGGGGTCTCCATGATGCATGGAAAAGGATGGAAACTAATGTAGGTTAGAGACTATAAATCTGTCTGTAAGTTTGCCTGCACGCTGTTTCCACAGACACATTGTGTTATCTTGCAATTGATTCTACATTGATTTAGGTACTGGGGTACCGGGGTACTGGGGTAGAGCTCTCTGGGTAGAGGGCTTTCTCTGCAAGCATGAGGACTTGAGTCTGGATCTCCAGCACACACGTAAAAGGTGGGAATGGCAGCCTGTGCTGTAACCCCAGCACTGGGGGCAAAGACAGCAGATTCTGGGAGCTCACTGGCTAGCCAGCCTAGCAGAAAAGGCAAAGTCCAGGTTCAGTGAGAACCCCTATCTCAAACAAACCAAGGTGTGGAACAATTGAAGAAGTCACTTGCCAATGATCGCTGGTCTTCACAGGTACCCACAGGCGAGTGCACATGCGCACACACACATGCACACACAAAACATGCACACACAAAACATTCAAACATGCGCATACACGCATACACACAGACATGACACATACAAACATACACTATACACAGAAAAAATACTGAAAATTATATTTTACATATATTATTACAAAATTATTATTTTGACATTTAGCATACAATCAGTTGGCAGTATATTATGGAAGGGGGATAATGTACATACAAGACATTCAAAAAGTCCATTTGTTAAGTTGCACTTAATGTGGTGCCTTATAGGAAGGGGTTATGGGGACCACCCCTACCCTACCACATAATCACATACTCACTTCCTAAGTGAGAGAACTGACGAGTCACTTGAGAATTGACAAGTCACTTTACCCTGTACCTGCTTTAGTCAAAATGAAAAGCACTTCGAAGAAAGGGTTCTGGGTATGGGGTCTAAGGGTGAGTCCTCCGGCCTTCTGCTGCCTCCTCTGGAAACCCACAAATTTGGCCTTTGTCTTACAGAGATGATTAAAATCCTGACTTACACAGAATCACTTTCTTCAAGATTTGTGTAGTGATGATCTTGGGCTTCGGGGTTTTCCTCAGTGTTTCCATTAAGTTGCACATCTGCACCTCCTCCCCTGACCTCTGCACTGGAAAGAAGTAAAACATCCCACATTAGCATAACTTCCCAACCCGACAGGTAGTATTTAGCCTCTGATTTATAGTCTCTAACCTACATTAGTTTCCATCCCTTTCCACGCATCATGGAGACCCCGTGTGCTCCGTCAACGCTCACGTTTTTTTTTTAAATGGATGTGAACTTAACCATTAACTTAACATCTCTGGTTTAATGCAGATACTTTTGTTAAATGACAATATAATTACTAGTCATCGGCAAACCTCAAAAAGGTTGGGAGGTTCGGTTCAGTTAAACACCCAAGAGCTCAGATCCTTATCTGAAGTTTACCCCTTGAGTTTGGCAGGTCCAGGCTGGCAGACTCTCAAGGTGAATCCACAGTGTGAGATCTCTGTCAGCGATTCTGTTGTTCGCTTCTCAATATCAGTCCCTCTCTTCTTCAGGCTTGGTCGATGGAGTCCAATAAAAGGTAGCCATTAAAACATAAAGGAAGAGGTTGTCCCCATCCAGCTGATGTGAATAAAGTTTTCAGGAAGATAGAGGAAGTAACAGCCTAAAAATTGATGGTGGAGGAAAAACTGGTACCATTTTGATTTTTCTTTTTCTTTTTTTTTTTTCCCTTAAAATGTTCAGAATTGCAAAGTTTTCTAGAAGTTTTGACATCAGGCTGTGGTAGGGTGGAGGGAAATTGCTGAGGATGACAGAGAAGTCCTATTTAAAAATGAGTTGTGCGTGTTCCCGTAGAAAAAGTGTTAATGTTTAAACTTCTTTTGGTATGCTGGGGCAAGCCAGCAGGTTCTGTACTTAAAAAAATAATGAAGACGCTTTCAGCGCTGTGTGTTTTGTGTTTTGTTTAGAAGGCATGCATGTTGCATCAGTGGTGGTTTTTCCAGTTTGGCCTTCTTCTAAATGACTTTTTGTTTTGGGTCTTTCTCGTGTTTTCTGAGACAAGAAAGGCCTTCACTTACAGGGGCACATCTACCCGTGACTTGGAGAAGTGGTACTGTCTGCTACGTAGTTTTGGATTGTTAGTGTCAGAAGGAAGCCTAACTTTGGAGTCGGTGTTTGGTATAGAACTTCGGATCTGTGTGGCATTTGAGCCCTACTGAAGAAATCCAGCCTTGAAATGAAAACTTTGCCTTTTGAGATCTGTTACAGTGGGAGGCAAACTCTCTCTCTCTCTCTTTCTCTCTCTCTCTCTCTCTCTCTCCCTCCCTCCCTCCCTCCCTCCCTCCCTCCCTCCCTCCCTCTCTCTCTCTCTCTCTCTCTCTCTCTCTCTCTCTCTCTCTCTCTCTCTGTGAACATGGGAACCTGTGTTCTTGTGTGCATTCAGGTACGGGTGTACTTAACCCCAGAGGTCAGCATCATGTGTCCTGACTCTCCTTCTGCTTTGTTAAAGTGACAGGCTCTCTCCCTGAACCCGAAGCTCACCAGACTGACTGGCCAACACGTCCCAGGGACCCTCCTGTTTCTGCCTCCCCAGCAGCGGTCTTTTTATGTGGCTGCTGGGGATGGAACTTGATCCTCGTGCCTACATGGCAAAGCCATCTCCCCAGCTTGAATCAAACCTTAAAAACTATTTATTTACATTCATACTGAATTTATTCCTGTGTCATATGTTTTTTGTTTCTCCAAAGTTTCCTCTGGGATATCTATTTTTTTAAAAAATATTTTTTATTACAATATAATTACCTCATTTCCCCTCCCTATATACCGGTCAGACACAGCCCCCCCCCATGTAACACTCCCTCCTGCTCTTTTTAATGACCTCTTTTTATTTCATTGTTGTTACACACACACACACACACACACACACACACACACACACACACACACACACACACACACACCTAAATATATAACTATAACCTGTTCAATCCATATACAATGTTAGTTATAGATACTTGTATGTATGTTATCAGGACTGACATTTTGATATGGGATATCTGCACCACCACCCTTCCCCCAAGCAACCTCTTTTTCTGGCTTAGGATCCCCTCAGTATGGCAGGGGGAGCTTGTGCATGAGTTAATCTGACCCTGTGCTCTGTGAATTCAATAGTGTATCTTGAGTGCCTTGTTCCCTAGGAGATGCTCTATGGCTAGCTAGAGCATCTCCCTCTCCATCCTTAAGTTCAGGTTACTCTCTACGATTCTGCGCTCTTTGGGGGCAACCAACCCTGTGTCCAGCCTCGTTGGTTAGCCTGGGCACACCTACCTACTC
Organism: Peromyscus californicus insignis; assembly: GCF_007827085.1. Taxonomy (NCBI): domain Eukaryota; kingdom Metazoa; phylum Chordata; class Mammalia; order Rodentia; family Cricetidae; genus Peromyscus; species Peromyscus californicus. The sequence continues at coordinate 59,602,300 of NW_026294606.1, forward strand.
CATTATACTACTAGAAAGGTCCACAATGCCTCTTATATTAAAGTGATATCTTTCAATTACTTGGTGGCTTTTCAAATATGCAAGCTCTTGATGGCCAGGGCAGTTTCCTGGGTGTTCTTAAGTGAACGGGAAGATTTGAACCTTTGTTTTGCCTGGTTTGATGGGGTTTTCTGGGTCAGGAGAGTTAGCTAACCTTTTCCACAGGTCACTTGGGTCATTTACATGAAAAGGTATTTACTTACTTACTTACTTATTTTTAAAATTCACTCACACATTTTTGTCTCCTCAGAGAAGTTTTAGCCTGCCTTAAACTCCAGGGTTGTGGACCCTTATCATTTAGCTCTAGAACAATTCACATGTCTTCTGCTTTGAGAACATTTTTTGAAGGCTTTCCTGAAAGCCTTTTAGTCAATGACTAAAGAAGGTTTTCAAACAATGGAGTACGTTGAACTGTAAATATTAGTCTGAACTTGGAGCCCAGTGTGCTTGTATTATATTTACTTGGATGGAAAACTCTAGAGGAAAGCCTTAGGTCAGCACAGGCATGTGAGCAAACAGTGTCCAGCACATAGAATTCCAGTTGTCTTGTAACTATTGTCTCCCAGTCTCTCTTTAGTAGTTAGAACTCAGGTGGAGCGCGCTCTTTCTCTTTCCTGCCCTTTCTTTTTTTCTTTTAAGACAGGCACATGTAGTCCAACTGGCCTCGGCCTTACTGTGTAACCAAAGATGACTTTGAACTTAGGATCCTCCTGCCTCTACTTCAGAGTGCTGGCATTATTGGTCATGTCCAGCTATGGCTCTAGAGATCAACCTAGCTCTTCGATCCTGCCAGACAAGCATTCTACCAAGAGAGACGTCTGTGGGTCCCTGTTTGATTTCTTTAGCTTCAGTTGGACTGGGATGTGCTGAACTTGGTCCTGGGGAGAAGCGGAGTCTTTCTTTGTAGGTCTAGGGGGACATCAACTAGAGCCTGCCATGTGTCTTTCTGCATTACAAGTTCATAAAAGACTTCAGATAGCTTTATTGGTTGTGCATTTGAGCAAGAGCTCCTTCCGGCCATGCATCCTCCACTGGGAACTTCAAACCTTTAGTAACCAGAAGACAAACAGCAGACTTCTTCAGACCTCAAGTCCTCTCTCTCAGACAAGTCAATGGGGCTTCTCCTCATCTCCAAAGGTGGTCACGAATACTGACTACAGGCTTGTAGGGGCTCCTAGGCACGTGTGTTACCCCAGCCTCATTCTCTTGGGTGGGGCAATAAACCAGGCCAAGGTGAGCCTGGCTTTTTCTGGTGGAGCATCTTGGTTTCCCTGTGGCAGGTTTGAAAAGGATACTCGGTATTGCAGCCGAACAGGGTTTTTCCATCCTTTAAAAAGGGCTCATTAGACTCTGCAAATTGATGCAGCACAAACAACATGGAGAGGGTCTGGGTTCCCACATAAATTAGCTCCATTTCTGCAAGATGAAAAATGCTTTGGCCCCAACTGCCAGCACTACAAACACAGCCCGGCCTGGAAAAAAACAAGGTGTGTCTACTGTGCCTCTTACATCACCAGCAGTCATAAAAAGCACTGTAATTAAAACTGAGCTGACAATTTGCTTAATGATGTGTGAGGCAGGGGAAGAGAATCCCAGTAGGGCCCCCACGTGCGGTTGGCTGCAGTTTCTGCCGTTCCAGCTGCCGCTGCCGCCGCTGCCGCCGCTGCTGCCCAGGCAGGGGCAGTGACAGGATTCTGTTACACTTGAGAAAACGGTGACTCACCTAAGAGACCTCAGGGAGGGCGACGAAGCCAAGCCACAGCCTTGAAATCATCAAGACTCTTTTCACCATAATGAGTTTGTGTGAGGGAGAAGGTACTTAAGGTGTCCTGGAACCATCCATTTATAATTAGCCAGGTAGATTAAAAAAATAATTTAAACGATTCTTCACAATATAATATAGGCCAATTAACAGTGTAATTGGTTCACTACAATAATATGAGGGAGGGTTTCTAATTCACTCTTCTGGCCTCAGATTTACTATTATTATATAAGAAAGGACTCTTCTAGAGCCTGAGAAGCACTGGAGTTCAGTTGGGAGTGGCACAATGCTGAGCAAGCAATGGTGGATAAGCTCTCTTGCCCAGTGTTCAACCAGAGTTTTCTCTGATCCCTGACCCCAACATTTCACCATCTACAAAATGAGGAGCCCAACTTCATGCACTCTGCATTTGAAAACTTTGGTAACATTCTAGAAAGAGCCAATTAGCTTGTTGCTCAGTTATTGGGATAAACCATTGTACTTGACATTTCTTGAGTTATTCTTGAATAATTTAAAGATGCATTCCTTAAGTACTCTTCAGCTAAAACCCAAGATTGAACAGTGAACATCAGGAGACATTTTCCTGACACATGATGTTAAGCCTTTAAGGTAGAAAGTTTATCCTCATGCCATTTCTAAAGGCCAGGCTACCATTAATTCATAGAAAAGCACTCTATGTTTATAAACATCTAAATCAAAGAATTACTTCTATGGACTCTACTCTTCAGCTAAATTGACTAGAAAGTAAGGGGGTGCTTATGCCAAGAAGACTCCTACCTTATGAAGGGAACTTGAAAGTTCCAATCGATATTGAATAATGTCTTAGGCAGGCAGGAGGCAGCTCTTGGGATTTCCCATTTACAATCCCCTCTGTCCCTGTTTTGAAATTTCTAAATAATTGTATAGTATCAACTTATCAGAATGGATTTCTTTCAGGCCCAAGTTACAGATATGCTTGTCTTGTTTCAGCTGGTGTGTTTCTTTGGGACAGTAACAGGTCCTTCAAACTCATGAACTTAGAAAACTCTGTCTTCTAGTGGCTCCTGAGACATTGCTCATCTCCCTGAATGAGGCTCCCATTGAGAAGCATTTGGCTAAGTACAACACCAGGGCAGAAAATGGGTCTAGAGTAAGTGAGAAATAAAATGGAGTTTTTGTTCACTCCTCCATTCAAACTGCAGTCGCATCTGATGAAATTAACAAACAGCTTATGTTTGAACATCAAGCACTTCCCCAAACTCTTCTCTATCACCAAGGTTGGGATATTCTTTTATAAAGTTAGATGCTACACGTGGCACAAAACTGTCTCAGATCTGAAAACCCAGCCATGGTCCATGTCTTAATAATTATCTTATATAGTACATTGCTTTAATTTCATTTTCTCAGGATTTTAATATTTTCCCACAGGGATTTGCAATTTTCTTATGTGATCACTGTTTACCTTGGATTCTTGTGTTTAATTTATATCACAATGGCAAATAGTTAATAAATGTGCTTGGCCGAGCAAATCCGCCAAGAGATGGTTTTTAGATGGTGTTGGCTGCTTGAAAGTACAGGAAAGGAAAAGAGATAAATTGGAGACAAATTTTGATTAAAAAACCCAGTACAGTTCTTGATGAGCAGAGTGGCTTAGGTAAGTTATTTAATGCCCCTGAGCTTTAATTTTCTTATCCACAAAACAGGAGAAATAAAATAATAGTTACCACTCGTGGTGTGAGAATTCTGTAACACATGTTGAATGTGATGGCACATGATCGAGAACATGCTGTGTATGCTGGGCAACCGCCGTATTGTGGTGGCAGACAATCTGAACCCTTAGTTTGTTCGTTCATTCGTGCCTTCCTTCCTTTCCTCCCACCCTCCCTCCATTTCTTTCTCCTTTCCTTCCTTCTTTTCATGGGAAGGGGAGGTGTCTCATACAGCTCAGGCTGGCCTCAAACTCCTTCAAGATGACCTTGAACTTCTGAGATCTATGCCATATTGCTCTCAAGGATGTCATGTCAGAGGTTTGAACCCCTTGTCAGCTTGGGGCTGTAGTCCCAGTGAGAAAACAGCCTGTGCTTGATAAAGTTCTGTTGACACCAGGGGTCATTCTTTATTCCGGAAATCCACCAAAATCTCCCAAGCTCAGGAATGAGCACCGTATCAAAGCTGGTGGCCAAGAACAGAGCAGAGCTGGATGTGAAATGTTTTCATACTGAACATCTTTGAAGTGTTGTAATATTTCAGCCAGACTCATCTTATCCCTACTTATGGGCTAATATTGGCACTCATTGACTCAATTTTTAAGAAATATGATAGAAATGAATAATTTACTTGTTTGCATGATTAACAAAACGGCGATGGTGAGGAAAGTGGAGGTGGATGAGGGAGAGGTGACAGTGAAGGGGAGCAGAAGACTGCCAAGGCCTACCTAAAGCCTTGTGAGACCTGTACATCTTATGAACTCTCCACACGGGAAATCAGTTTGGGAAACTAAAATCCTTTTCTTTTTCAATTGTTAACACACATTTTAAACATATATATTTACTTTATCATCTATCTATCATCTATCATGTGTGTGTGTATGCAAGCATGTGCGTGTGTATGTGTGTGCGCGTGCATATGTGTGTGTGTGTGTGTGTGTGTGTACGTGCATGTGTATGTACCTCTATACACGCCTGGTATACTGCACATGTGGAGGGAGTTGATTCTTTCCTTCCACCAGTGTCAAGCTCATGATCAGGCTTGGCAGCAAACACCTTTCCCCACTGAGCTATTTTTCCCCTGCTACATTTCTTAGCCATTTTAATACTTTTGATGGCTCTTAAAACAGCTTTATGACAGTGGGGCTGAGGATGGAGCTCAGTGGAAGAAGACTTGTCTAGTATGCTCACTGGCCTGTCATCCGCCCTCAGAACTCAACGTAGAGAGGAGACAAATGGATTGTGGTCATTTTTTTTATCTGGTTGGAACTTAGACTATGTTTGAGACTGCTTCTCATGGTTATATAAACAGTGTGTGGCAAGGGAAAGCCATTGGCCCATGATGAAGGCACACTATCCTCACCACATTAGACATGCTTCTAGAACTTTCCTTCGTGAACTGTGGGGGTCTCCATCCCATAGTCACTCAGTGCTTTGACTTTTTCCCTGCCTCGGAGTCCAGCAGTCCACTTAGCCAGCTGACTTCCCAGCTACACTTCTAAAAATAGATGGATGAGAAGAAAACTTCTGGCAAGGGATGTGACATGTTGTCTCCTTGAAGGTCTTTCCTGACGGGCTTACTGAGAAATGGCATTAGCAGAACTGGCCTCAGGTGAGCCTCTCCCCCTGAGCAAGCCACTCCTGAAGTAGCTAATATTTAATTTAAGTAGATGGCCATAGAAGAAGCATGGGCTGTGCCTTAGAGGGTAGAGGGCACATTTGTTCCTGGTATGCCTGTTGAAAGGGAGTATTTTGAAAGGTTAATAGAAACCAATTGATTTTCTTTCTTTCTTTTTTTAAATTAGATATCTTACAATATAAGTCATATATTGGATCTGGATTTTGTAATTTTTAGGAGATTTGTTGATGAAATTAATTTGTAGATGAAATTAAAGGAGACTTGAAGCAAAAAATGTTTCTTTTCCTGACTTGTTATTGCTTTAAAGAAAGAAAATAAAAATTTAAAATCAAGGGCCAATTTCTACTCAATTATTTACAAACCAAAAGCAGACTTTCTGCCTCCTGCCTCATCACCTCCTTCTCTTACCCTTCCGCTTGCATCCTCAATACCATACATACCTCTCCCACCATCTTCCACTTCTTCCTCCACTCTCTCTCCTTTCTTTCCTCCTTTGCTAACTTCCATTTCCTCATTCAACGCTTCTGTTAAAATTTCCCTCCTGGATTGGGACTCTACCTTGGGTTGGGTGTGTTTGTGGGATGTGTGTATGTATGTGAGTGCACACGCCTGTGGAGGCAGAATCACTGGATGTCTTCCCCAACTCTTCTTCACTTTGTTATGAGACAGCGTCTCTTCACTGAACCTGGGGCTCACCAGATTTCGTAGACTGGCTGGTCAGCAAGCTTCAGAGTCTCCCATCTCGTCCTCAGTGCTGGGACTGCAGGTGTGTGTTGTTGACCCTGGTTTTTTGATGGATTCTGGGAATAGAATTCAGGCCTTCATGCTTGCGCAGCAAGCCCTTCTGACTGAGCCATCTTCCTATTTTGAATCTGCTCTTGTAATGAATGACTTCCGAAACATTTCCATCTCATCCTTATCCCATCAGACTCTCAAGAGTTCACCAGAATCTATCTTTAGGGCCTTTTGTGTATTCCGCTGAATATGTTCCTCTTGGGCCTTCAGGGAAGGCTCTTCTCCAGCAAAGCAGACTGTTAGAAGTTGCAGAGGACAGTGAGGATCTGCTCTGGCTGGCATTTGTCCAGGTGTGAAGGGCACAATATTTCACGTGTGGCGAATTAGTAAGGAATTGCTTTTGACACCCAGTGAGGCTCTCATATTGAGACCTCTCTGTATGTTGTTTTGTACCGAGTTTCTCAAAGGGGAAAAACCCGTTTTTGTGTTGAGTCTTACATAATTTCCCATCACTCATTGCTTTTCTTGGGGGACACCCACAGAAGGGCTGGCAAGACTCATTTCTGCTTTTCCTTGGCGGGGGACCGTGAATGCATAGCCTAAAAAAGGTTTGCATCTGAAGGGGTGAGCATTTGTGAGCATTTTTGGAGAGGTTAACTAGCTTATACAGAGGACATGGTGTATAAGCCAGAGTGAAAAAATGACTTTGGAGGCCAAATGCAAGATGGGGTTCCCTCTGGGTAAAAAGGACACAGATAAAAGGCCACCCAAGCATTTCCTCAAGCCCAGTGTGGGGGCACAGTGTGCAGGCTCCATTATCGCGGAGCCCAGCCCCATTCAAATATATGTCAGCAGTGGGGAGAATGGCTCAGTCCACAAAGCTCAAGATCCAACCCCAGAGCACACATTAAATTACAGTAAACACACATTAAAATGCTGGGCATGGTGGCCAATGTTTGTAATCCCAGTAGTGGGGAGGTGGAGACAGGAGGATCTTTGGGGTTCAGTGGCTAGCCACTCTAGCCCAATTGGGGAGCTCCAGGCCCATCAGTGACACTGTCTCCAAATAAGTGAACAGCATTCTAGAGGGGGATACCTGAGATCTTTCTCTTGCCTCCTCACTTATGTGCACACACTGGACACCCCCCCCCCACAAACATGTACACAAATGCATATTCATTAGGAAATTGCAGAGCAAGGACCAATTTCTTGGGGAGGTGGTAGATTAGGGGAGCTCTCCAAGATGCACAGGAAGGGATTACTGTCAAAATAGTGATGCTTTTCTTCTTCATATCTTCTCAGTTCTTTGTGGAGCATTGCTGAATTGTGTGTGTGTGTGTGTGTGTGTGTGTGTGTGTGTGTGTGTGTGTTTACTTATCACTAAGGTAAGTGATAAAGAAAAGTGCTTATCTGTCCTTCACCTGGACACTGACTGTAGAGCCTTAGATGCAAGGATAGAAGGAAACTTTACCTCTGGAACTTCCTAAAAGCTCTCTTTTCAAATGCTACAGGAGGACTGAAAGTGTAGCTCAGTGACTGAACATGCACTCAGTCTTGTGTTCAATCCCCAGCGTTATACATCCCCCACTCTACTTAAAATAATGCCTCAAAGAAAATATAGCCGGGCGGTGGTGGCGCACGCCTTTAATCCCAGCACTCGGGAGGCAGAGCCAGGCGGATCTCTGTGAGTTCGAGGCTAGCCTGGACTACCAAGTGAGTTCCAGGAAAGGCGCAAAGCTACACAGAGAAACCCTGTCTCGAAAAACAAAAAAAAAAAAAAACAAAAAAAAAAAAAAAGAAAATATAAAGCACTTGTTATGGAATGCCTCAGTGGAGAGGAACTTTCACGCAAAGAGGAGAATTTGCTTTAAAAGAAGCATTGGTTAAAATAAGATTCTAAGTACCACAATTTCCCCCCAATAAGCAAAACTAAGAGATAGACAATAATATGGAGAACTATTTAGAATCAGTAAGTCAAATATTTTAAATCCTAAGTACTAACATATAATACTCTACATAAAAACTGACTCAGAGAACAGTGTGATCTAAATTAATAAATGATATAAATACGAGGGGAAAACTCCCCATAGCTGGGAAGAAATGCAAAGTCAGAGTAAGAATGAAAGCTTCCAAGAGAAGGACAACCCACGTTATTTACCCTGTTGGTGTTGAATCTGCTGCCTAGAGAAGAAAATCCCTCACATTTTCTGTAGTACGGCTATTTTGGAGGCAGTTCAGGGCCCAGAGAAATTTCTAGGGCAAAATATGTTCTTTTCTCTCTTGTTAGAATAAATGTCAAAGTTAGAATTGTAACTCAGTTGGTAGAGTGCTTGTTTGGCATTCACGAGACCTGGGTTTGAGTCCAAGCACACCACAAACCGGGTGTGGTGGGGGCACACCCCTGCACTCCCAGCACTCTGGAGGTGAAGGCTCCAGGTGTGGTGGTGGGGGGGCACACACCTGCACTCCCAGCACTCTGGAAGTGAAGGCTCCAGGTGTGTGTGGGGGCACACACCTGCACTTCCAGCACTCTGGAGGTGAAGGCTCCAGGTGTGTGTGTGTGGGGCACACACCTGCACTCCCAGCACTCTGGAAGTGAAGGCTCCAAGTGTGTGTGGGAGCACACACCTGCACTCCCAGCACTCTGGAGGTGAAGGCTCCAGGTGTGTGTGTGTGGGGCACACACCTGCACTCCCAGCACTCTGGAGGTGAAGGCTCCAGGTGTGTGTGGGGGCACACACCTGCACTCCCAGCACTCTGGAGGTGAAGGCTCCAGGTATGGTGGGGGGGGGCACACACCTGCACTCCCAGCATTTTGGAGGTGAAGGCATCAGGTGTGTGTGGGGGGGCACACACCTGCACTTCCAGCACTCTGGAGGTGAAGGCTCCAGGTGTGGTGGGGGGGCACACACCTGCACTCCCAGCACTTTGGAGGTGAAGGCATCAGGTGTGTGTGTGGGCACACACCTGTACTCCCAGCACTCTGGATGTGAAGGCTCCAGGTGTGTGTGTGGTCACACATCTGTACTCACAGCACTCTGGAGGTGAAGGCTCCAGGTGTGGTGGGGGGCACACCCCTGCACTCCCAGCACTCTGGAGGTCAAGATAGAAGGGGCAGGGATTTAAGGTCATCCTTGGCTTCATAGTGAGTTGAGGCCATCTTGGGCTCCTTGAGATTGTATCTCAACAAACAAACAAACAAACAGACCAAACAAACAAACAGACAAACAGAATAAGTATGTCTGGAAAAAGAAAGTTAGTTTTCTCTCCTCTGCCTCTACCTCACCCTCATCTGTTTAAGGATGAAAAACCATGCCTCTGCTCAGCCTGACCTCTCCAGCTGAGTTATACCCCAAGCCTGAGTGTGTTTTAAAGTCAAGTTATCTTCTGAGACAAGTAGCAAAGTTGCATTTCACCTTTAAAAAAAAAATCACTATATGCTTTTTTCTTTCTGAGTCTCAAGGAGACATTGCTGACTTATTTTCCGGGGCCACTGGTTTTCATCTTGCCCCAACAGTAGCTCCTGTTACTGATTATTTGATACGAGCAGATTGATGTCATCTGTGGAGCTGTGCTTGGTATTCCCTGTAAATTCCACGGCAGCACTCACTAGCCACCCTGCTCAGGTGCTCAGCAGCACGTGTCTTAAGGGTGGTTCACACTCAGAGTTGGGAGAACAGCTCAACCCTTACATTTCTTCAGGACCCCAGTACCATCCCTTACCTGTCTGGTTCCAATGATCTCATTAAAAATAGGCTTGCGCACTATAAAAGGAGGATATTAAAAATACTTAAAACGAATGAACTACACTGAGTTCAAAAAAAGAACAAAGTGTTCTAGAAAGGTTTAATAATAAATGACTAAAGGGATAAACAATTTCACTCTAGGGCTATTAATCCAGCACCTTTCATGAGCCCCTAAACTTCTGTAAGCTAAATAAAAATAGCACATGACAGCTTATATTTGTATAGGAAATAACAGCAAACAGCAAAGACATTGGAAAATTGCATTTTTTCAAAGATAATTAAAGGTCATACTATTTAGCCAAACCATAATCCATCACAAGTGAGGCATTGATTACTGCTCCAGCCACGTGCATTTTTAATTCCATTAGTGAAATAAAAGACAGCCTTTGAATTTGCCACTTTCGTGATACAGAGCAAGAAAGAATGGCAAATTACTCTAGAATCCAGAATAGCTCAACAGATAAGCTTCTCTGTTCCTCTTTGGCATCTCCAATCTACAAAGTTTTAAGTAGCAATAAATTTAACAGCCGCCTTCCTCACAATGTGTGGTAATAGGCACTCTCTGGAGATCTGAGACTGTTCGAAGCCGTGCACCTCTCACCATTTACCCCTCAGTGAGTTTGCAGAGACCCAGCACTGCACGCGCACCACCCATTCCCATTTGTCCCGGGCAAAAGCTGGTTTCCTCCAGGGCCCTGAAGCTGACGGTTATCATTCAGACGACTGCGGCACGCAGGCGGGGGTTGAGTTATATTTCTAGGCACCGGTGGTGTAATGGCTGTCAAAGAGAAGCTCCGCAGCAGGTTATCTGGCTTCCTCATCTTCTTCAGGTGTAATGTTGTCATTCATTTTGTTAACTCTCTCTTTGTGCTTCAACCCAGAGGAGACCACAAACTGAAAACTATGCACTGGTCTATTTTTGCTTTCTGTTGGTCTGTTTGTGGGTGTAATTGTTTCACACTTAGGGAGCCACAGATGAGTTTATATTTGTAGGACTTTTAAAAAGCGAATGGAGGGGTATTATTCTCTAGAGGTCAGGGCATGGGGGTTGGGCGGGGGGCTCCTTTACCTGCAGGAAGATAGGAAGATGGATGCAGGAGCCTATTAGCCAAATGCTTCAGACAATTTTACTTTGGTTTTTTAGGATAGTGTAGACAGGGGTGGGTTTTGCTGAATTTAATTTGTGTCATCGCTAGTAAACCTGCTTGGAAATTGTTCCAGATGATTTTTCATGTGTTTACAATATTGATTTGTATCAGCAGTTCTTTTTTCCCAACTCCTTTACACACACACAGCATACACACATACAGCATATACACACAGAGCTTACGCTACACACACACACACACACACACACACACACAGCACACACACACAGAGCTTACACCACATGCACAGCATACACAATCTTCCACACACTCAGCAGGCACACACAGAGCTTACACCACACACACACAGAAAGAGAGAGAGAGAGAGAGAGAGAGAGAGAGAGAGAGAGAGAGAGAGAGAGAGAGAGAGAGAGAGAGAATACACTAAAATGCCCAATGCATTATCAGGTGAACTTCCTGACCTGGGTCAGGCCAACTTCTATGTATTAGAAGGACTGCAATTCTTTCTATTTTAAAAAACTATCAATTTATAAGGTTATCATATGCTTTCTATACTAATTACAGATACTTTCTCTTATAGGAAGTGTGTTTTTCATGAGGCAACTCATGAATTTGAGTTTGCTTTGCCATGAAGCTCAGACCATCCAACTGTCACCAAGGTCAGAAGAAAAATATGCTATAACTGAATTTTTTGGCATAAGGCCTTTCAGTGTGGTTAACCAGGGCATGTGCTATTTTGAGAGCATTACAGAAAATGTTGACCAATGGCTGATAAGGAGCACAGCTTGGTAAACTGAGATAATGGTGAGGGGGTGATCACGTATGCTTTAGGGCACAGGTGATTTCAGGCAGGAGCCAGAGAGGAATTTCTTCCTCTTGCAGAACCCTCTAGCAAAAGAACATGATGCAAGAGAGCAGCTCTTGGAGTCTGGACGTCTCTGCCTTGGTGCCTGGAGCAGGAAGTCTTGCATGGGACAGTCAGCTTCTAGCCGGAGGCTCCTGTGTCCCTTTGTACTTACTGAGCAGGCCGGCAGTGCAGGCCGATTCCTATCGGAGGCTCTGGGGAGGCCTGTGTCATGGTTTCTCAGCTTGGCTGCTCACTGGACTTGATCTAAAGTTGATGAAAGTGATGATAAAATGCGCTGTATCACTCAGTCTTGGCTCTCTCTCTCTCTTTCTCTTTCTTTCCAACCCTGGTTATGTGAAATACAGTTTTCTGAAGGAAGGCAGTAACCTTAGAGAATTTTTCATTATTAAACACACACACACACACACACACACAGAAAGAGAGAGACAGAGAGAGACAGAGAGACAGAGAGAGTGACAGAGAGAGAGAGAGAGAAAGAGAATAGATATTGCAATCTTATGCTGGTTGGTATCCTGTTTATTTTTGAGTGTGTGTATGTATATAATACACATTTCATTTTCTTCCATAATGTAAGTTCTGAAGAGTTTTGTATATATAGTTAAATTCTGTGTGTGTGTGTGTGTGTGTGTGTGTGTGTGTAGAGGCCAAAGGTTGATGTTGGATGTCTTTTTCACGGGTGCTCACAATCTTAACTCTAGTTGTTTATACTTACACGATGAACCCCTTATCTGTTGAGCCATGTCCCCAGCTGCTGAAAAATTTTTTAAAAACTTTATTAAAAAGAATTGGCAAATGAAAAACATGACATATGAAAAATAAACTGATCCAAAGTCTCTCTATCCCAGTGAACTTCTACCCAGTGAGAAGAGCCGTTCTGAAGTTGAGGCACTCCAGACTGGCTGTTACAGTTTGGTAGACTTCTTAGGCTTAATTGTATCTACCTTAAATTAGCCTTTCTCAGTCACAGGGCTTCATCAATGACAAAATCTAAGAAATTGTGAGTGGCTGCTTTCTAAATTGTCCTAAGGAGAATATGTAATTAAGGCCCACCTTCTTGGAGTATGTTGGTGAGAAGTGAATGCACTAGATAAACAGATGCATTATGGGAAACTGTAAAGTTCTAGCTGATGCTCAGTTGTCCTGGGCAAGATTTTTTTTACTTGTTTGTTTTTTTTACATCTGTATTTTAATTTTTATTTGTGTGTGTGTGTGTGTGTGTGTGTGTGTGTGTGTGTGTGTGTGTGTGTTATGTGTTCATGTGCCACAAATGTGGAGCTCAGAGGAAAACATGGGGGGTGGGTTCTCTGCTTCTACCCTGTGGGTCCTGGGGAGCAAATGCAGATTCTCAGGCAATGAGGAAAGTGGCTTTATCACTGGCCCATGGGCATGTTTGCCCGCTTTCTCCTCTACAGCCTGTTCTTGTCACTGACTAAGATGGCAGGACTTAGTACTTAGCCTCACCAGAGCCTCACCTGATCTTTTTAGAACAACAGGCCATCTTCTAGGCAAACCAGGCCCTACCTGTTTGCCTTCCTTAACACTCCCCTGTCTCTTTTCCTCAGGCCTTGTTGTCTGACTAGGGGCAGCACGATCCGCTCAGCAGAGGGAGATTATACTTAAGGAAAACAAACCTTCCAGAGCAGCTTGCTCAATACCTAGCCTCCTGGAAAAACAAAACAAAAACAAAACAAAACAAAAACAACAAACGAACAACAACAACAAAAAAACCCCCATACTCAAGATGTTCACGAGGAACGCCTCAAAGCTGAACATTTCAGTCATTTGGAAAATCTAGTGGGCAAGCAATATTATTTGTTTAATGGCCTGTATTAAAAACCTAGTGTGTGTAAGCTCAAACACAGACAGGAATGAAACAAGGCTGGTGTTCTCTTGTGTTTATAGTCCTGTTAAGTAGATAAATACACCAAAAACACAAACAGCACACCACAGAATCAAACGTCCCCTAAAGTCCATGCAGAGGAATGTTAATGGTTTAACATTGGAGCATTGTATCTGTATTAATCATTCCTTGCAAGACAGCTGGGTCCTAGCAGGCACCTGAAGCCAGGGCATATAAAATGTCTAAAACATCATCAAAGCCTTCTAGATATGGGTATGAGGTTGTGGTGGTGGGAGTGAGAACCTGACCAAGGCTCTAATGAGAAGGAAAGAAAAAAATTTATAGATAGAGATTGATTTAGGATAAGATGGCTTGATGAGTGAGTGATTAGATATGAGTATTGAAGACGAGAAAGAACTACCTAGTCTAGGATGAAAGGATGGTGGACCCATCGGCCATACGGGAAAGCCAGGAGCAGCAGCAGGTCCTGAGGAAAGAGGGCAAGTTCTGTTTGAGCACGTTGCGTTTGCAGAGCCGCGTGGCCTTCAGGCACAGATAATGGAGGCCGTGTTAGGGTGTATATTCGAGAGCTGTCCCTGTGTAGATCATGGACGATGATGAGATAGTCTAAGAGAAGTCAACAGAGAAGAAAAGCGATATGAAGATGTCCTGAGGGAAACAGAAGACAGCAGAAGACACACAGTGCCGAGGAGGGGGAAAGGCACAGGCTGCCCTTTTGAAAACTCAGTGCCACTTGGGTCTTACAGTTGGTGCTTGCTCAGTAAGTAATGATCAGTATTCCTGTAATTCCCCCCAGTTTGGGGACTTTGTCTTCTTGGTCTCAGGAGTTTAACATTTTGCATTGTTTCCTGTACACATGGCAGATGCGACTGGATGAGTGGGCTGGGCCCGTGAAGGAAACAGTGGTCAGAATGCAGAGCAAGTTCCAAGAGGTAAGCGCGGCCGTAGAATCTTCTGCCACCAACAGCGAAGCTAAGGGATGAGAATTGTCCCTTAGGTCTGGCTGTCAGGAGGTCGTCTGTGACGATAGGGGGAGCAATTTCAGCAGAGCCGTTCCGGTGGAGGCCGGAATGCAGGGGGTGAACAGTGAGTGGCCCAGAGAAACGTGGCCGCAGAGCTTTTCTCACGAAACAAGACTGTGGGCTGGAGAGGTCTCTCACGGGTAGAGTACCTGCTCTAGAGTGTACGAAGCCCAGATTTGGACTCCCCAACACTACACCAAACAGGGCTTGATGGCGAAGGCTTGTAGCACCAGTACTCGGGAGGTGGAGGTAGGAGGATCAGGAATTCAAAGTCATCCTTGGCATAGTGAGTTCAAGGCCAGCCTGGTCGACATGAGATACTGTCTAAGAGAAAAAGGGAAAGGATGGGAGGGAAGGAAGGGGGAAAAGAAGAAAAGAAAGAAAGGAGCTGGGTGTCGTGGCACATGCTTTTAATCCCAGTATATAGGAGACAGATCCGAGTCTGAGGTCAGCCTAGTCTACCATAGCGAGCTCCAGGCTAGCCAGGGTTACAGAGTGAGACCCTGCTTCAAAAACAATATTTAAAATTTATAAACATTTAAAAATATATAAAAAAGAAGATGAAGGAAAAAAAAAGACTAGGAAGGAAAGAAGAGATACTTGTGCCTGCAGATGGCCAACACCCCTTAGATAGTCCACGATGTTAGTTCCTAGGATACTTTTCAATAGCTCACCGGACCCTTGCCTTCCACCCTTCACTGGCCGAGGGGCCCCATGCTGGCGCGGAACTTTGTTGCTTTGGCCTCCCAGGCATGATTTTTACAAAGTTCTTACGGATGGAGCCCTCACATCCCTGACTTGTTGCTTCTGCTCCACATGAGCACACAAAGCAACTGACTGGAACTTCCCTGTTTTCTGGAACCATAAAGGGGTGAGAAAATGAAAAGGAAAGCCAAAGTTGTATCTGAAGACATAACTTCTCACTATAGTTTTATTGCCCTTTCTCTGTGTGTGTTTTTTAAAACTACATGAACTACTTTGACAGTGAACAACCAAAAATGTTCTCTCAAAATATCCAGTGGGTTAACGATAAACCAAGAAAGTGGGAATATCTTTAGTTAACACAGAATCATAGCTCATATTTCTTTTGAAGCTGCTTTAGAATGTAAAAGAAAATCACCACAAAGTTGTGTTTATTTAAATGAAAATTTAAAAATTATTATTATTATTATTATTATTATTGTATTATTATCATTGTCATTCACTGCTACATAAGGCCACCTTCACGCAGTTCTATCGTGAAGTTGGGGCAGATTCTTCACCTCCACTACCCTCCCACTTCACAGTCCTCCCCTCTCCCTCAGTCTCCTTCCTTCCCCAGAAAGTGAAACTAATTTATATAAACTATTAAGACACACAAAAAAGTAACTTCATAAGCGAAATAGAACAGTGTATTTTCCCTCCTCCCCTCAACTCTTTCCTTTATTTGTTTCTAATTTGGAAAGGAAAATAAATAAAAACTATATGGATGGTTGTGTGCAGGTGTGTTTGTACAGCATATGCATACCCAGTGTCTGTGGAAGCCAGAAGGGGGTGTCAGGTCCCCTTGAACTGGAGGAATTATGGGTGGTGGTAAACCAACATGTGAGTGCTGGGAACTGAACCTGGGTCCTCTGCAAGAACAGCAAGTGCCCTTAGCTGCTGAGCCAGCTCTTTAGTCCCCTTGAGTAAACTTTTAAAAGCTAATCAATCTATTAGCCATAGACATCTACTTAATTAACTACTAACAACTTCAAAACCTCGGTTTATTTGATTTGATATTATGTATTCACTGCCACTATAATTTTAATAGTGGATAAGTTATGGTGTCTATAAATCACAGCTTGGGAGTTATTTTCAACTTTGCTTTCAGTATTTATTGCTTGTCTGGGCTCATCTAATTGAAAGTCTTTGGAGCCCAGTACTTTAGCACAGACATTACAAGTGGATGTGTTGAAAACATTCCCTCTGCCTATTTTTTTTTTTAATGTTCAAATGAAATATCAGAAACATGGACTTAAAACAAAGTGGTTTAAAAAGGTAGTCTGCTTGTCAGCATGATTTATAGTGGCAGCTGTCTATATTTTTATACAATCGAGTCTCCATTGCCCTAGAAACAGGTAAATTAACGTGTGGTTTAAGTCTTAACCACAACTCTTACCAGGCCCGATTTCCCAGGCTTGTTCCATTTTGATTTTTTTTTCTTGCAGTTTTGTTTGTGGCTATGAGACAGCACTGGCCTTCTGACTCTGGATGAGAAAATGGGCTTGCAAGATGGGGAAAGGAGCTCAAAGTGTTTGCCTACCACGTATGAAGCCCTGGGTTCAATCCCCAGCTCCGCATAGACTGAGTGGTGGACATCTGTAACTCCAGCACTGGGAAGGTGGAGATGGGAAGATCAGAAGTTCAAGGTCACCCTTGGCTACACCACAGGTTTGTTGGAGGCTAGCCTAGGCTAAGTGAGACCTCTCTCTCTTTCTTTCTCTCTCTCTCTCTCTCTCTCTCTCTCTCTCTCTCTCTCTCTCTCTCTCTCTCTCTCACACACACACACACACACACACACACACACACACACACACACACGCCCCACATAGGCAGGGAGGCAAGAAAGAAAAGAAAAGAAGAAACAGGGCAACAAGCTTACAAGCAGGAATCCAGTGGGAGGCTAGCCTGGTTCACACTGCGCTGGGTACTTTCCACACTCCAGGGAGGGGGCCTGTTTCTGCAAGCTTCCAAGCCCTACTCAGGTCTGGGAACCAGCTCCTCTCTTCCCACCCACAGGGCTCAGAAACCTGTTCTCATGTGGTTTTTGAAGCAGCTAAGGGTAGGACGTTTTCCTCTGTGGAGCTTGAAGTGAGAGGAGGGGTGCTTGGTTAAGGAGGCTGTGGATGAGGGATGGAAGCAGGCTTCCCAGAGGGAGTGGCCTTGAAGCTGCTCCTTCAAGGATGCCAAGAGCTGTACTGATGAGCAAGAGAAGATCAGCTTTGCAGGTCTGCTGGGAAACCAGGAAGTGTCACCAAAACATAGGAGAGCAGGTGACTGGGAGAGCTTAAAAAAACTGTGTGCGCATCATGATGTGTGTGAATTCAGTCCGTATCCCGATATCTATCAGAAAGTAAGTACTGAGCATCAAGTAAATGTCCAGTAGGGATTCAATATTTCATCTAGTGCATGTAGACTGACTTTTCAGTAATAAGGTCCCAGAATCCCACCTCATTGCCTTTATGGTGGGTCTTCCAGTCTACTAAACCACAGATGTCAGAGGCAGAAACTGTGTCTTCATTACGGGCGTGTTATAAAGAAGACCACAGGGTGGAGACGAGCATGGCATTTGGTTCCAAAGCAAGTCATTGGATCCCATGCTTGGACACTTTAGAGGGGGTTGTTAGGTGGCTGTGGATCTGCTGGGGGCCAGTTACTGTTTATGGTGGGTGCTACCTCTGTAGCATCTTCTCACCCTGTCTCTCATATTTCTGGAAGCCTGCCTTCATGAACAAAGCTTTAGCTGAACTGAGAAACACACTCCATTCTCTCGAGAACTCGTTTCAACAGTAGCACAGAGAGCCACACAGCACATTCTAGTGACCTCACTTTGCATCCTATAAGGATGCTGGAGAAGGCCAGGAGGAAAACTTCCCTTCCACTCTTCTCCAATACATCCAAAATCACTAAGGAAAGCAGTGGATCTCTCCGTCACAGTGTTCTTAGCCAGTCTGTATGTTTAATTCTCATTGCCACTACCTCTTCAGCTGGGAGATGGATCTCCAAAGCTCGCTCTTCTGCATGTGTAAAACAGAGGTAGAAATTGTGGTGATCTCTCTTGCCAAGGTGATTGGGAGGATGGAGTAAGATAATAAATCTGACATCCCTGGTACACTAAGTAGTTAATAAATGGTAAGTCCAAGTGGGTGGGGAATCTTCACACTCTATATTTTTAATTCATTCGTTCATTGTGTGTGCCACAACATGTATATGTGTGTGTGTGTGTGTGTGTGTGTGTGTGTGTGTGTGTGTGTGTGTGTGTGTGTGTGTGTTGGGGGTGTCAGAGAACACACTGATTCTCTTTTTCCACCTTGCAGAGTCCCTCAGCTTGACTCAGGTTCTCAGACCTGGCCGCAAGTGCCCTAGCCTGTTGATTCGGCTCACTGCCCCTAGTTGTCATGTTCCAAAACACCAATCCTCACATTTTGTATACTACATGTTTGCTGAATACCTGATGTCACCCTGAGAATAAGTGAACGCTACAGTGCCTTGAAAAGGACAGAGATTTAGGAGGCGAATGAGGTGAGGACTCAGATCCTAGATCGGATAGCATCAGGAAGAGGAAGAGCATCATCCATTAAGCAATTTGATAGACATATACTCTACAGTATCGGAGGAGGGTTCCACCTGGATCTTGATTCACGACACTCAATCTGAGTAAAACTACAAGGGCGAGCTGAAGATGGGCAGGCCTTTAGGCCAACGGTGTTACATGGAACTAGAGTATGAGAGACTATCTGGGACCTTGTGAGGAACAAACTTCAGGTAGCCAGCATCTTTTATTTTTATTGTAATTAAAAAAAAATATTGTTGTCCAGAATTGCTACAGCAAATGATCCACAGGCTGGGTAGCTTAAACAAGAAAAATTTCTTGTCTTGGCATTCTGGAACCTGGATGTCTCAGCTGAGGTATTGATTATATTGATTCCTTCAAAAAAAGCCTGTAGGTGGGGAGAGAGGACCCTCTCTTACCTCTTTTAGCTTCTTTCTTGTGGCCCAGGAGATCCTTGAGTGGGCGTTACCTCTGCCTCTTCATGTGGCTGCCTTCCTGCTTCATCTCTGTCTTTCCATGACATTCTTCCTGTGAGTCTGTGTCCAATTTCCTTTCACTGGTGAAGACACATGGTCATACTGGGTTAGAGTCAAGGACCCCCCTGGCTTTACATCCACAAAGACTCTGTTCCAAATAAGGTCATATTCATTCGTCAAGAATTCAATGTATCTTTTGAGGAAACAGTTCAACCTATGGCAGAGGGCTTTATCCTATAAGCAACTAGAGTGGTTGAGTCTACCTGCCAGGTGGAAGGAGGGAATCAGAGAGAAGTGGCCTACAGTATCACATGATGAGTGGAGTGACCCAGGGTGGCCATTAGATCTAGCATCAAAGGAAGCAAAGGTGATCCTGTGTGACTTCACATGAGTCCGTAGTGGAATGCTGGGAATGGAGTCAGGAGCTTTTAGTTAGAAATGGACATAGACTGCTCTTAGGAGTGGGCAGGCTGGGGATTTAGGAAGAATATCTTAAGATCCCAGAATATCTGCATACATGGAGCTGAAACATTCCAACAGAAAATAATATTAAGCTAAAATAGAAGATCGGACCTGTACACACAGTGATGGAGAGGTCAGCCCTGGAGTTCAGAAAGTGAAAGAAGTTGTTTCAGGGACACAGGAGGAAGCATTCTTCAGATAGCTGCTGCCATGGTTTGGATATGATTCGGGTATGTGTACACACTTGTGGTATCCTAAGAGGCGACGGGACCTTTAAGAGGTAGGAGCTAGTGGGAGGTAATTAAGTCATGGGGTGGAGGGTGAGCCTTTGGAAAAATGGATAATGCATTTCTTATGAGACTCTACATTGGTCTATGCAGATTCAGCGGCTTCAAGAGAGAAGCTCTGGCTGCTGAGTCCTTCCCTGGCTTCCAATCTTGTTAGGCATGGCTCTGCCACCCTGACGCCATCTGTCACAAAGCCCTGTAAGAGGAGAAACTGACTAAGTATTAAATTTTCAGCCTCCCAAACTGAGCTCAACAGCCCCTTTCCTTCACAAGATACCCACCTCAGGGTGTTTTTGCTGTGGTAATGGAAAACAGGTGAATACCAGCATGACTTGTGCAAATGTGTCGGTGAAGAAGAGGTCATCCACAAGAAGTTCTTCATGTCTCCAGGTCATCATTCAAACTGCTTCTGCAGCAAGCCTTACCCAAGACCATTCTGGGGAGCTCTGCAAGCCTCGGTTTGCCAATCATTGCTTTCCCTGAAATCTGTCCCACCCCCACCCCCAAACACACACCAGAATCCTCACACTGCTGGGCATATCCTCTAGGTACTGTGGATGGGTGACAGATGTGCACTCCCTGGGTGATCTTTCACAGATCTTTTCTCCTTTGGTTTTTACTCTTGCTCCTCTCTGCAAAATCCAGCAGCCTTACTAAACCCTGTCAACTAGGGAGCATCCCGTGGTCTGTCTGTGGCCTGCTTTTGTAGTGTGAAGTCTTATTTGGTGATGTGGGATGGATTGCACATCCCCCAGTTCATATGTTAAAACCCTAATGGATCATTAGGGCATTGAACACTGAGCTTTCACAGAGTAAGAAAGAGGGTTATGTGTTAGGTTGAATTGAGTCCTCTGAACTAGTATGTCAAAGCTGTAACCCTTGGTTTTAGAATGGATATTTGGTGGGAGAGTCTTTAAAGAGAAAATCAAGCTAAGATGAGACCCTTAGGAGTAGTCTAATTCAACATAAGTCATGTCTTTACATAAAATGGAGGTTTGCAACTCCTATTTTTCACCAGTGGATAATACTCTACCTTGTAAATGTACCCTATTTTCAATATGTAGTCATCCATTTGCAATCTGCAGAGAGGGGCCTCAGAAGGAACAAATCCTGCTGGTATCTTGATCTTGGACCTCCAACCTCCAGAATTATAAGGTGGGAACAATACTTTTTTTGTTGTTTAAACTACTCAGCCTGTGAAATTTTGTTATTATACTCCTAAAAAACTCAGACTTTGAATAGGACTTGTGGTCCAGTGAGGGATGTTGCAATGAACATAGAACAGAAAACATCTCCTTAAGATTCTGGTTTGGGGGCTCCGCATGTTAGAACCCAAGGCACACAAGACTGGGGGACCTAAGTTCAACCCCTAGAAAAAAAGCCAAGGCCAAAGAAAAGAACTAACTCTAAAATTGTCCTCTGACCTCCTCATGTGTGTCATGGGATACAGCCCTACATAGACACATCATAACACACACACACACACACACACACACACACACACACACACACACACACAAAGTAAAACTTATTTTTAAAAAGGATATTGGGTCATTGGCTTTGGCAAAGAGGGAAATGAGGAAGTACTGGATCACATGCTATTTCTGCTATTCCAATGTTTCATTCTTTGCAGAACTTCTGTGTTTTGTCATCATGTGTATGACAACTTACATTCCCACTTCCAGGGTATAGTGATTCTTTTTCTCCCACGTCCTCAGGAAGTGCTTCCTGAGTGCCTCTGGATGATCACTCCTCCCCAGCACGGTAACCCTTCTGCAGTGGGTGCGGGGTAAGCATCAGTTGGCCTACAACAGTTTGCAAACGGGAGGCGAAGTACCTGCTCGGGCTGTTTCCTAGCCGAAACTTGGTGCTGCCTCTCTCAACGGCTTTACACCAGGCCTCTAAAGCGCGTCCTGGCCTGATCTATTGCGCTCACGGTGGCAAGGGCTCAGCTGAACGGCAGCCAGTTCAGAGTTTCAGAGCTGCACCTGGAAGATGGAAATTGCCAGGAGCTCTTTTTTGCATCACCTGAGAAGTGCCTCCAGATCCACCCACCCTTTGCCATCGCCTCCCTGTCATCAGGCAGAACAGGGAGGTTCTCCCTTGCAGCTGCCTCCTCTCTTGCAGAGGCCACATGGGTTTGGAAGGCATTGGAACTAGCAAACCACCAAATGTGAGCTCCAACATCCCTGAGGCAGCTGCTGGTGGGGCAACTTAAACCCATCTGGCTTCCCAAGGCAGTAATTTTCCTTGTTAAAAGGTGAGACTAGAAAAGGGAGGCGAGGGGGACAGAAAACCACAGAGAGACAGAGAGAGACAGACAAAAGAGAGACAGACAGAAATAGAGTCAGAGACAGAGAGAGATAAAAGAGAGCCATAGAGAGAGACAGAGACAGAGCTTGACACATGAAAAGACACACAGACACACAGATACACACACACACACACACTAGCATGGGTACCTGCATACACACACACACACACACACACACACACACACACACACACACACACACACATTAACGTGGGTACCTGCACACACATACACACACTAGCATGGGTACCTGCACACACACACACACACACACACACACACACACACACACACACACATACACACTAACATGGGTACCTGCACACACAAACACACACTAGCATGGTTATCTGCACACACACACACACACACACACACACACACACACACACACACACATTAACGTGGGTACCTGCACACACACACACACACACACACACACACACACACACACACACACACACACAAAGTCTTTCTCTGAAATGAAATTAGGCATTGTGGAGCTGAACACTGAGGCTTAGAGGTCTGGCAGTCACTCACAACATCTTGTGGCCTGTGGCCTTCAGCAATGGAGTGTTACAGGGAGCTGTGAAGCTTGTCAAGGGGACTTATCTGACCTTTGGCTGGTAAGCTGGAATTGCTTTACGCCTGGCTTCTCACAGACTAATAGCACTTTTGAGTCCAGCTTAGGTTATCACTTGACATCCTGAAATCCATTTCTAAGGTAAAAAGGATGCCTAATTGGGGGGGGGGGTTCATTTTTAATGAAAGCAATAAAATAAAATAAATCCTTGATGTCAGGTTTTGTTATGCCATTCCTGGTTACTGCTGGAACCTAGCCACCTCATTGGAACACACGATTCGACAGGCTTCTCTGTTTGAGGTCTATCTTGAACAATCACATAATGAATTGTGAAGGCCATGAGAAAACACCTCTGCTATGGACCACTTACCTCTTGTACTTTTCTATCCTTCTTCAGCTTTTCAAGACAAATTTTGCCCATGTAGTTTAATCTGGCCTTAAACTCACAGTCCTCTTTCTGTCTCCTAAGTGTTGGGACAACAGGTATGTGTCTCCATGCCTGCGGATACTTCTTTTGACCTACAAATGTGAGGCAGTAACATAAATAATTTCTGTGTCTAACAATTAAAGTGAGACATTCTAAAGTCTACAACTAGAGGTATTTTAGAACAGGTAATTACATGCCTGTGAAAACTCGATTCTTCTCATGGTAAATAAGCTGTCAATAAAAATTGACTTCCAAGTTAGGTGTGTTAGCTTAGGCCTGCTGTCCGAGCACTCAAGAGACTTAGGCAGGATGGTTGAGAGTTCAAGGTCAGCCTGGGCTATAGTAATTGTTTCCATGTCAGTTAAGCTACATAAGACTTGGCGTGTCAACAACAATAAAACAAATAAATAAACCAACGAAATAAGAAAGCTCTCCTTCCCCCAAACCAAAACCAAACCAAACAAACAAACAAAAAAATAAAACGGGCCTTCTGACATCTATCCTAGAACACATGAATTCTCCATCAGTTCTCTTGACCCAAGAAAGCTAAATCTACGGATGAAACTTTTGGTGGGGGTCCTCAGGGTTCATTTTCTAGGTAGCATTGTGCCGGTAGATTCTGTGTTGACCTAATCCCTCCATGTAAAAATGATGAGACACTTGTCTGTGTACGATCCCCTCGCCTTCCCCCAAGCTCCCCCACCCAGCAGCAACAGTCTGAGAACCCGTGTCCTCAGGGTTGCTGTGACTGGTTGATTCCCTAGTGACTGTCCTTGCAGTCGGCATAGTGGTTGGCATGGTATAAGTAAGGGATGGTGGGGAGAGTGACAGACAGAATTTATTGATGAGAGATTAAAAGCACAAACAAGAAATCATTTGGGGCTGGGAAGATGGTTCAGCTGTAAAGTGCTTGCCTTACAAGCACAAAGACCTGAGTTGGACCCCCAGAACCCACATTTGAAAAGTCAGATACAGTGGCCCGATCTTGTAATTCTAGCTATGGGGAGGTAGAGACAGGCAGATCCCTGGGACTTACTGACCAGCCAGCCAGCCCAGCCTGATCAGTTAGTTAACAACAAGAACCAAGAGATTATGTCTCAACATACAAAATGGATGATGCTCCCGGAGCCACAGCTAATGCGGCCTCCTGGCCTCTACGCTCCTGGGTGCCTGTCCTCCACCGCGCTCAACAACTTCTTAGCAAAAGCAACACAGTGTGTCTACCAAGTTCTGATCCATACTGGAATGGTGGGCAACTTTCCTCTGTGTAGGAATCAATGACATTAAGTTCAGCAACTCCATGGGAGCCATCAATGACCTCGGTCTAAACAGCAAGCTGTTGTTAGAGTTTTCTTGCCTGGCCCACAGTCAGGACAAATCTCTCTTACCCGCCAGTCCCAAGCCGCTCAAACCCGATCAAGTAAACACAGACACTTATATTGGTTTCAAACTGTATGGCCGTGGCAGGCTTCTTGTTAACTGTTCTTACAGCTTAAATTAATCCATTTCTATTAATCTATACCTTGCCACGTGGCTTGTGGCTTACCGGTACTTTACATCTTCCTTGTCCTGATGGCGGCTGGCAGTGTCTCCCTGACTCAGCCTTCCACTTCCCAGCTCTATTCTCCTCCTTGTCCCGCCTACACTTCCTGCCTGGCCACGGGCCAATCAGTGATTTATTCATTGACCAATCAGCAACACATTTGACATACAGACCATCCCACAGCAGCAAGCCTTTCAAAAATGGCCCAATTTTTTTCTTGCGATTAGCATGGTATTTACCTTGCAGACAGACAAAGCTAAAATGAAATCTACAGGCATCATATCTCAAAATAGCCTCAGAAGACTCCAAATATAAAATGAGTTTTCGCCGGGCGGTGGTGGTGCACGCCTTTAATCCCAGCACTCGGGAGGCAGAGCCAGGCGGATCTCTGTGAGTTCGAGGCCAGCCTGGGCTACCAAGTGAGTCCCAAGAAAGGCGCAAAGCTACACAGAGAAACCCTGTCTCGAAAAACCAAAAAAAAATAAAATAAAATGAGTTTTCACTGTCTACAGGTGGGCTCTGTATCCTTTAGCAAGAAAACAGTCGAACATATGGAGATTTGAAGAAAGAACCATAAAAACAATTTAAATTTACTGAGTAAATAAATAGTAGAGACTTACCAATTCTCTGTCAGGATAATTCAGAAAGTGGCTCGAAAAATTAGAGATGGAGGAAGCATGTTTTATTACAGGTCCCCAGAGAGGTAACGTTCTTGCCTTCCATTCTCTGCATTAAAAGTCAAATGACATATTATTTACTTTTCCTATCACCGTGACCTAGTATCTGACAGAAGCCACTTAAGGAAAGAAAGGTTTCTATTGGCCTAGAGTTGGAGAGCACAGCCCCTCATGACAGGGATGGTCCACTGTCAGGCATGGGAGACAGCCGTCACATGGCATGCACAGTTAGGAGGCAGATGGGGAGGAACGCTGGTGCTCAGGGACCACCTCTTTTTAATCCAGTCCAAGAGCCCTGCTCATAGGATGGTGATGCTGCATTCCCTACTTAGTTAAGAATTTTGGAAGCAACCTCAAAGACACCCAGAGGTGTGTTTTCATAAACAGCCAAGTTAACAGTCAATAACCACAGGTATCAATATTAATGATAACTTGTAATAATACTTCTTTTAAGTCCTATTCTAGCCTGTGAATAATGGAGACATGTATTGTTCCTGTCTGGTGTGGATCTTTAAGATTTTTTTTTCTGTGTGTGTGTGTGTGTGTGTGTGTGTGTGTGTGTATGCCTGTGGGTGCTCAAAGATGCCAGAGGAGATGGTCAAAGTCCCTGGAACTCTAGTTATAGGCAGTTATGGGCCATCTAACATAGATGCTAGAAGCCAAACTCAGATTCTCTGCAAGAGCAGCAAGGGCTCTTAATGGCTGAGCCATCGCTCTAGTCCCTGAGGGAGCTCTTGTTGATACTAAGACTTGCTCAGAGCCAATGTGAAATTCTGCCTCAAAAAACAAGGTAGATAGCAGTTCGGAATGACAGTCAGATTGAACTCTGGTCCCTCCAGGGATGCACGCATACCCACACACACTCACACACACACTTGCACACACGCACCGCAAAAACAGGCTCCAAGGAAAGTTATTCATTTTATTCATTTATTATTGAGACAGAGACTTGCTAGGCAGTCTGGGTTGGGCTCAAAGTTGTAATTCACCTACATCAGCCTCCTGAGTGCTGGAGTTACAGGGATATTCTGTCACACCCAGCAAAATTCCCTTAAAGAAATAAGTAAAGGAAAATACAAACATGCATACATGCACGCACACAGGCATACATGCATGCGGGCACCACCACCCATAACAACCAAGCAAAGCAGAACACGGGCATTTGGGTTTTCCTCTCTTAACCTGATAATAGATCATTTTAAACCATGTACATAATCATGTGAGCGTTGCTTTGATTTCTTTTCTGGCCTAGGCCCCACCCCCAGTAGCACCAAGAGGAAGCATGATCAACTTCTTGAGTTTTCCATTACGTGACTTCATTTGTCTGAGGCTTTCGGGCTTCTGTCTAGTTGCTCAGCTTCCTTTTCGGTAGAGCAGTTGGGGATTTATAAAGGAAAAGGAATTTCCATTTCCATTGTCACCATATCATATCACCGCTGAAATGCTGAACCACTTGTGCTAACGGGCAAAACCACACTGCGCACAGACCGGAGCATTTGCAGTCCATCAGAATAATACTGCAGCCTCTGGCAATAGCTGAATTCAGGGGACCCGGACATCTGGGTGTTGGTTGAGTTATCCCAATTCCTCAGTCACTTAACTGCTGCATTTTGAGCTTCTACTCCCTGGGACTTCTTCGGGGTCTTGGCTCCTGCACAGGAATGTGATGTTTAGAAAGTCGTTTTCCTGTCCTTATAAACAATTCCATCATAATAACCTGGCTTCTGGCACCAGAGGTTCATTTGAATTTTGCTCAGCTTGGTTTACAATTAAGATTTAATTAGTAAACTCATTACAAAGACAGGAAACCTCCGACTTTCCCCTGATTCTCTTTTAGGTCTCTGCGAGGACCCAGCCCGTCCTCTTGGCTGTGAGACATTGGCAGAAAGGTTTCTCCAGGCATAGTTATTTATATTACCGCAACTCCAGCATAAAATATTGTTCTTTGCTTTTTGC